>NC_085873.1:30027157-30032157 GCF_034702125.1 Engraulis encrasicolus | reverse complement strand
ATGGCGTGCGCTCAAAATGACGTCACACGCCCCTCCACAAGCTGGCGCGGCGCGAGGTCGTGCACCCCACATTTTTTGTAACTTGGCGTGCGCCACTAGCGACCATGCAGGTAGGCAGACAAAGCAGGAGTTGCGAAGAGAGGCTACAGCTACTGCAGGCTACTTCAGAATGGACCCTGCATCATTTTGACGATAATAAAATGTCATTGAGAGTTATTTTATCTTCTCCCTTAAATGTTGTTCAGTGAAACAATTGTTTACTTTGTTCAGAAGCACGTTGTGTTTGGCGATCTATTTATAAATTCTGCAGCCAGAACAATGCTCTCACATGGTCTTGGAATGATCTGGCAATGTAGGCTACAACAAAAATCTATGTTTCATTGTGGTAAGTCATAAGTCAGACGTTCAGTAGCCCTACAGCAGCCGTGTTTGGCTTTCTATTTTTATACATCTGTAGAACTCACGCTGCGAGTTGCGAAATATGCTGCCGTTTCTCTCATGAACAGCAGAGGGCACACTTCCGAAAATGCAAGCGAAAGCCTGTTAATGGCGCTTTTGACTATGAATGGTCTGCCACATTTTAATGGTTCTCGCGCCAAATGCGCCAAAGTGCGCACGTGAAGTATGCAGAGCCCTTTACCGTTCTCTTGGATTTAGTGGTGAGCGTCGCTGTCGAGAGAGAGTTGAGTCGCTCTTACGAAGGACGTTGCTACCGTCGTTAGCAAAGACGCTTTCGAGATACGGACCCCTGCTTCCATTTCTCCATGGGCTTGGGACGACTGACCCCTTTGCCCCTCCCTGTTGCCTTCCCTGCATGAAGTCAATGCTGTGTTTTCCCTCCTTACAGTAAGCTGGTGCAGCTGTTCGGCTGTTCGATTATTTTCCTTGCCCCCTCCTCGCTAATTCTCTTGTTTTACAAATAAACAGATGTCAAAGGGGGTGGATTTAGGGAATGTAGTAAGAGGATCATGATAGGTCATTTCCCTTCCATGTAGTGTAATCTAGTCTTGTTTGTTCTTAATTCGCACTCAAGTTCAGTTTGTTTTTTCTTTGGCTTGTGACTCAACGGTTAATTAAAGTAGAGGTACAAACAGGCCCGAACCAAGGACATGACTGCTGTTTCATCTTCATTCTCCTCTTGCTCCTCCTCCTCCTCCTCCTCCTCATCATCATCATTATCAGGAGAGTAGTGAGTAGAACCAGACTAGAAATAATTAATCTCGAAGGAAATCGGTCATCATGTTCCTCCTCCTCATCCTCATCATCACTAGGGTGGAAAGAGAAGAAATCAAAGTAGAAATATTTTATTAATCTCCTTGGAAATCAATCACCATGTTCATCATGACCTTCATCATTATCATCATCATCATTATGGTAGATATAGAACAAATCAGTTGTAGAGTGAATGTAGAAACACTGTATTCATAGGAAATAAGTCGTCATCGTCATCATCATCATCATCATCATCATCTTCTTCTTCTTCTTCTTCTTCTTCTTCTTTCTCTTCTTCGTCATCATCATCATCATTATCATCATCATCGTCATCTTCATCTTCATCATCAGCAGATGGAAACATATGGTGTTCCACTGGTGCTGAAGTGTTTGCTTTGTTAGTGGAAATGCTGTTCACAAACATTGCCAGCAGTGTCAGCAGCACACGGCACATGTACAGTATGAGTCCCATGCCTGTTGATGATAAAATTAGAACATCTTGGTCATCATTACTTCCCTGTGCCCTCAACAGTATGTTGTCCTCTCCCTTGTCTGTACCCTTCTCATGAACAAGGGTTGCGCACTCGGTCTTTGTCATCAGGACGTAATGAACCCCAAATGCCATTAGTCAGAAGGACTGTAACGATACTGTATCGAATCGAGAAACCGCGATACACCGACTCGCGATACTCTATCGCAGTGTTATAGATATATACATTGATATTCCAAGCTTGAATGAAATCATTATCATTATTATTTTTCGACTTTTTTCAAACAAAATCGTGATACAAACAGAATCGTGAGTTGAGTGAATTGTTACTGTCCTATAAGTCAGAGCAGAGGTCTCTTCCTTCACTAGGAACAGGAAGGGGAACTTGAGAACCAACTTTGAGCTGCCACCAATGCCATCAGACTTGTACTCCTGTGTCGTTATCACTTATTCTTATCTCTCGTTTTCTCTACACAACATTTACCGGATCTGAGTCACTGATGTCTGCAACGTTAGGCCATTCTCTCCTGTACCCTTTTTAGAACACCCAAATCGTACAATGATGACATTAAAAGCATCTCCCTCATCATGAGGTGGTCTATAATATAATGCTAAATAAATAATGCATCCAAGAAGCAGGAGCGGTAATGTAATGGAAGGCAAATGGCATTAGTCAGTGGTCTCCATCACTATACACTACAGGACAGGATGGAACCAAAGGGTCAGTTTTCCCGCGCCCAGGGACATGGGGGCCCCAGAATTGGGTACTCATTACATTGTATGTATTGGATGGGGTGGGACCTTTTAGATGACTTTTGATTACATTAGACTGCACACTGTAGCGATTCCCAACCAGGACTATGTGTAGGGTCGTGCTAGCACACTACAGGGTGTAAGGGGAACAAAGCAATAATGAGAAAAGTAGGGAGCACAGTTCCACTGGTACAGCGGCAGCCAGGGAAGTCGACAGGGGGGGACAAAGGGTCAGTTTTCCCGGGCCCAGAGACACGGGGGCCCCAGAATTGGATACTCATTACATTGTATGTATTAGATGGGGTGGGACCTTTCAGATGACTCTGTCCTGGGTCCGGTCAAAGCTGGGCATGAGTCGGAAGTCTCCTCCATTGGCTTCAGGGTGACCTCACTCACCAGGCCGCATTCAATACAAGATCTCAGCTCTGATCGCAGCCAAGTCATTTCGTATAACAGGAAGCCAAGCCCGTCCACCCAATTTACACATGACATCATCGCATTGGACCTATCAAATGTCTTCCGTCAATACGAAATGACGGGCGATAAATTGCATCAGATTTCCATTTTCCTGTGAGCAAGCCCATTTGACGTCGTCATCGTATCATGTGCGGGCGTGCGTGAAGAGAAATTTCCGTCCTAATGACCTAATGTAGATGACAATACACAGGACAAAATAGAGCCCACAAGGTCAAACTGGCGTGAAAAACATCAAAGTTAAGACATTCAAGGGTTCATTTAAAGACATTTTAAGCACTCATTTTAATGTCTGGAAACATCAAAGTCAAGACATTCAAGGTTCATTTAAAGACATTGTGGTAACACTTTATTTTAGGGATACATCTATTAGCACTAATACATACAATATTAATGCCTGTGTAAGTAACTTGTAAGGCATGTACTAAGCAAAATAAGACAGTTGTTAAGCATGTATTCACAAATGTCTTGTTTATGCCCAATTAGGGATTTATTACCAATATAACCTTAGTAAGGACCTAGTAGACCTAGATTTCTATTTATGAGTAAGCAGTAAGGGCCAGAATACAATGTGTATAAGCTCCTGGTACATTGTGTGAACAAACCCTGAACAGTGTGAAAACAGATGTGGAATAAGGGTCCCTATTCTAAAGTGATGCATTGCTCAGCCCAGATGGCTTAGGGCCCCCACACTACCTAGGGCCCCCACACTACCTAGGGCCCCCACACTACCAAGGGACCCCACACTACCAAGGGACCCCACTCTACCCACACTCTGCCCCCGGGAGGAAAAGTGTAATTCTACATTACTAGTGATTCTGCATTACTCTCATCAGGTACATTGACCTCATTTGTTCTACTCAAGATTCCAGGGGGTAATTGGAAGCATTATATAGCAAGGATTGGACGTAAACTTCTCAATGACGGTGGGTGGTGAGATGTCATTTTTTCATACACCAATTAGTTTTAATTGTAAAAACCCTACAATAAATGCAGAATATAACGATGAGTAATAGTTTGGAAGCGAAACTAAGCTATTCCTTTGTGATAAATAAGTTAATGTTTGAGAAACTTAGCTCCAAGAAGTGCAGTGCATAATGGGACAGCCCTTAGTCAGAAATGCAATGCATGGCCAATGCAGCAATGATAATATTTCTGTTGTTACGTACATGGCAAATTGTTTGGATAGCATCTAAATTTCACGAGTGAGGGGAGGAGCTAAGGACGTAGGCTCAGAGCTGGGTAGGTTGTCTGTTGGCCTAGATTGCGTACCCATCATGCACTGCACTTCTTGAAGCTAATATTCTCAAACATTAACTTAATTATCACAAAAGAATAGATTAGTTTTGCTTCAAAACTATTATTCTAATGTTCTGCATTTATTTTTGGGGTTTTTACAATTTAAACTAAGTGGTACATGAAAAAAATTACATCTCACCAACCCACCGCCATCGAGAAGTGTACGTTCAATCCTTGCTATATAAAGGCTCCTGTTACCTTCTATACAAAGTTGTGAAAAAGAGGAAACTAGATGACTCAGCTGAAAAATTAGTAATTATTTAATATACCCTTACAGTTTGTCGATTGTGGGGGCTAGGTAGCGCGGGCCTGGGTGGTGTGGGGGCCCTAGGTAACGAGGGGGACTTTGGTAGTGCGGAGGCCCTGAGCCATCTGGGCTGACCAATGCATCACTTTAGAATAGGGACCCTTATTCCGCATCTGTTTTCACACTGTTCAGGGTTTGTTCACACAGTGTGTCGGGAGCTTATACACATTGAATTCTGCCACTTACTACTTACTAATAAATAGAAATATAGGCTTACTGGTCCTTACTAAGGTTATATTAGTAATAAATCCCTAATTGGGCATGAACAAGACATTTGTGAATACATGCTTAACAACTGTCTTATTTTGCTTAGTACATGCCTTACAAGTTACTTACACAGGCATTAATATTGTATGTATTAGGGCTAATAGATGTATCCCTAAAATAAAGTGTTACCGACATTTTAAGCATTATTTTAATGGTCTTAGGAACCATTTCATTCAAGTGTTACCACAACATTGTTAA
>NC_085873.1:30022157-30024657 GCF_034702125.1 Engraulis encrasicolus | reverse complement strand
TCTGTCTCTCTCTCGCTCTCTCTCTCTCTCTCTCTCTCTCTCTCTCTCTCTCTCTCTCTCTCTCTCTCTCTCTCTCTCTCTCTCTCTGTCTCCCCTCATTTGCCTACAGGTTTCTCTCTATCTCTCTGCCATTCACACACACACACACACACACACACACACACACACACACACACACACACACACACACACACACACACACACACACACACACACACACACACACACACACACACACACACACACACACACACACACACACTCCATAATCTCCCTCCACCCGACCTGTGTCCAAGCTACTCCACCAAGTACTCCTGAATGTGTTTGTTGCTGATGCTCACAGCTGCTGAGCATGCCCAGTAGAGTGCAGCTCCTTCATCTATCCCAAAGGAAAGTGTTAGTGAACTACACAATGGCAGTTTCCTTTTGTCTCAAGGGGCAGTGTCAAATTAAGTCATTCTCTATACATGGGTTGGCTCCGCTACTTTTCTGGCCTAAGCACTAGGGCTGTAACGATACACTCAACTCACGATTCGATTCGTGTAACGATTTTTGACCTACGGTTCGATAAACCCCTTGATTTCTGAATAGTGTCTCATTTGAAGCTTGGAAGCACTATCACATCGAATCATATGGTTGTTTTCTGGACTGATGGACAACAAAACTTTGAAAAGGCGTATCACAATACTGGCTCCTTACCTCACAATACAGTATCATGACTCTGAGTTTCACGATTTCTCGGTTCGATCCAATATTGTTACAGCCCTACTGAGCACTTTACACAGAAATCATTGGAGTTTTTTTGCAATTGGCAACTCTTTGTAGGTATCCCGAAGTTTCTTTTTTGTCTCATGGAACTGAGCGAGGCTTAAAATAACCTCATTCTGCTCTGGTTGGCTCCACTACTTTTTAGAAATCAATGTTTTTTTTTTAATTGGTCGCTCCTCAGGGGTATTCCCAGAACAGTATTTTCCGCAGAACATTTGTTAGTCAAGGTAGTGGGGGGTAAGTTATCAGGACAAAGTCATCTGACAGAGCCCCCTCACAATGTTATGAGGGCCCAATTCCGGGCCCCCTCTCTCTCCCTGGGCCAGGGACAACAACTGACCTCTTTGTCCCCTCCTGTCGCGTTCTCTGTGCACAGTACACATGCAAGTTTGCTGCCGTGAAAAAATGTCTCCCATAATGCATATTACATTTCTGCCATAATGCATATTAATATTTAAGCTGATTATTGCATTGACACATGCCTGCATGGTTTAAATTTTCTACCTGTAGTATCTCTGTTGTCTATGGGGATTCTGTTTGCACTGTCATGCCCATGAGGACCAAGGTCCGTTTCTGGCCCGGGCCATTTCCCTCTCCCACTATCTCGTCTTCTGTCATGATCTTCAATGTCCTATCAACTATACTGTATAAAGACCCTACCGTGGCTTAATGGTGGGGTACTCCACTGCTGTGCGGCCCATAGATGTGTATAGAAGTCTTCTATACACATCTATGGTGCGGCCGACCCGGGTTCGGTTCCAGCCCGGGTCCTTTGCCGACCCTTCCCTGTCTCTCTCTCCCAAACATTTCCTGTCTCTCTCTCAAACTGTCCTGTCACTAATAAGGTCTAAAAAGACCAAAAAAACATCTAAAAAACCTATACTGTATTTAAGGCAAAAAGGCCATCTGTGTTGTCTGCGATCTTTTAGCCCTTAGCACAGCACTATGGCTCTCTGTAATGTCATAGCAATGTTGTTATGATGTAGTTAAGCATTTTCAGCAAGTGAATAGGGTCGCCGGCGACCCCAGCTGCAGTAAGAGGCTACAGTCCTTCTCTCAGCATCACTTCAGGCACACCCATTTGATGTATCTTGACACTGTATTTGACATTTACATATGTGGTGGTGTGGCACTTTAATTATAGCTCTTAAAAACTAATCTCAAGCCATTAATGTTTTTCTCTGTAATTATAGTGTGCGCTTGTCTGACACACTGGCGTGTGACAACTGACTGAGGTCAGCGTGCTGAACAGTGGTCAAAACCCCTTTGAAATGAAATTAAAAACGAACATTTTTAATTAAAAATCAAATTAGCCACATTCTTCTGACTAATTTAGCAGCTCAAACTATAACAAAAGAAGGCCTGAGGGCTTCATTCTTCCAACAGCTAATCTAACAGCTTCCCCCATGAAAATTCCAGAATATAATTTTAGCAATTCCCCTCAGGCTTTCCATGTTATATAAATAAAATTGAGATTACAGACTTCATTTTTTTAAAAAGAGTATTAAGTAACCACCACCATCAGGTATTTCCTGTACATAAAAATCAGGACGGACTGTATGGGGTGCTTATTCAACATGGGCACCAAGTGAGTTAGCTAGCTATATAGCTGGCCCGCTGAGGTAAAATGTGCTAATCACTTTATTGTTCTGGGCTAGCTGCAGACATAATGGATGTGCACATTGGCCCCATTGTTGTGAGGTAAACCAGTGTGGAGGGAGCGGAAATCCTC
>NC_085873.1:30014657-30019657 GCF_034702125.1 Engraulis encrasicolus | reverse complement strand
CAATTACTTCCATCGCTTGCCTCGCTCAGGTCGCGGCCGGTGGATTCATGTGGTTATAGCTAAGTGTAATGTAATGCAATGTAATGGAACTTAATTTAACATAATGTAGGAACAGAGGCGGACTTTCCGTTAGGCAAACCTAGGCAATTGCCCGGGGCCCCGACCAAATCTGTCCTTGCCATAGAGGCCCCGACTGTCACACTGGTCGCAATAAACACAAAAGGAGTTGGCTTGAGCTTAATTTGTCACTTATGTAGTCAAAGACATACAGTATCTAAGACAAAACACTTAAATAGTACCAAAGCACAGAATTGTATGTCTTGTATAATGAGTTGTGAGGGCCCCACGTCTATATTTCGCCTAGAGCCCCAAAATGGCTAGATCCGCCCCTGTGTAGTAATGTCATGCTGTCTCTCGTGTTTCCTCTGACAGCCAAACGTAATAATGTAATTCTGTCTCTTGTGTTCCGTCCTGCAGTACCAGAGGATCTCTCGTTGGAGGAGAGAGATGAGCTGACCACCATACGGCAGAGGAAGAAGGAACTCCTGGATGACATTGAGGTACGGTATATGAGTCACAGTTCAATACTGTAACATACTCTAAACTCTTGGATGACATTGAGGTACGGTATATGAGTCACAGTTCAATACTGTAACATACTCTAAACTCTTGGATGACATTGAGGTACGGTATATGAGTCACAGTTCAATACTGTAACATACTCTAAACTCTTGGATGACATTGAGGTACGGTATATGAGTCACAGTTCAATACTGTAACATACTCTAAACTCTTGGATGACATTGAGGTACGGTATATGAGTCACAGTTCAATACTGTAACATACTCTAAACTCCTGGATGACATTGAGGTATGGTATATGAGTCACAGTTCAATACTGTAACATACTCTAAACTCCTGGATGACATTGAGGTACGGTATATGAGATCACAGTTCAATACTGTAACATACTCTAAACTCCTGGATGACATTGAGGTACGGTATATGAGATCACAGTTCAATACTGTAACATACTCTAAACTCCTGGATGACATTGAGGTACGGTATATGAGTCACAGTTCAATACTGTAACATACTCTAAACTCTTGGATGACATTGAGGTACGGTATATGAGTCACAGTTCAATACTGTAACATACTCTAAACTCTTGGATGACATTGAGGTACGGTATATGAGTCACAGTTCAATACTGTAACATACTCTAAACTCTTGGATGACATTGAGGTACGGTATATGAGTCACAGTTCAATACTGTAACATACTCTAAACTCCTGGATGACATTGAGGTATGGTATAGATGATTACAGTTAAAAAAATGTAGTGACTATCATGTGGGCCCCAAGTTAAGGTGTTACAATTTTTCCATATTGATTTGATCGATATTGAATTTTAATCACAATTGTAAATGATTGTATGTAATTGTATGTACATTTGAAATTACATGTAATGGGTGACAGTGACATTTTTAGCATTTTGCATTTTTCATTTGCCCTGAAATGTCCAAGTAACTCTGTTCTTAGTGGTCTTGAAAAGGGTATTTAAAGACTAAATGTAAAGCAGGATCTAGGACCACCGGAAACAGAAACTGACTGGTCAGTGAGTGAGGGCTCGTGAAAGCCCTGCATTTTGGCGGTGCTTCTTTGTATGCCTGGTGGGAGCCTTGGAGAGAGAGCGAGATTTGGCTGAGGTTGCATGAATGCGGCCCTTGTTAAGCGGGGTTTGATCTGCGTTTGTGTTTGAAGCGATGAAGGAACAATTGTCAAGCCAGTCATCTCCCTTCTAATCCTTACACGCGCGTTTGAACATTAATCACTTGGCATTCAAAAGCGTATCCTCACAATGTGGTTGTTTTTGCTTCTTCTATGTTGATTTTTTTAAAAAAGCATATTCAAATCCAGCCACAACAATAAAGATTTTCATAACAAAAGCACCACTGTACAAACAGTCACTGTGTATTTCAAAATATTCTAAAATCTCTCTCTCTATTTGCAGCGATTAAAATTTGAGATATCTGAAGTGATGACGGAGATTGAGCAGTTGACAAGTGTGGGAGAGAGGTATGTACATATCACAATGTCCTCTGCTCTTATTCATTTGAGTGGACAGAGAAATGTGATTAATTTGTTAACTAATCGATTAACTAGATTAGGTTGAACTGTAGCTGTTGTAAACAAAGTAGCTCATCAGTGTTATTTCAAAACACACACACACACACACACACACACACACACACACACACACACACACACACACACACACACACACACACACACACACACACACACACACACACACACACACACAGCTATACTATTTCCAATCATCCATTTATCCTCCATCCAGCCACCCACACACAATGGCAAGGTCATAATGTGAACTGTTGTAATTAGAGAAGCCAGCAGACGTGTACACACACACACACACACACACACACACACACACACACACACACACACACACACACACACACACACACACACACACACACACACACACACACACACACACACACACATTATACCATTCATTAAATCATTTTAGCAAAAACATGACAAATAAAGATAGTTTGATGAGTGAAGTTTGATTTCAATACAATCACTTTTACCTCTCCATATCCTTTGTAATAGCAAAACAACACAGAGAAACAAACAGATTGCCGTCGGCAGGAAGAAATTCAACATGGATCCCAAGAAGGTGAGTCGTTAAGTCATTGGCACATGTGGTCACCAATAATATTGCATAATCCCCCAAGGACTTCTCCTGATTAGAAATCAATTACTGGCATGGGTCCTTGAGGAGCTGTCTAAATAGATTTGATAATTACCATCTTGCAAATCAAGTCATGTTTGCATTGATTGAGAGCTGTGCGAGTAGGAGAGTAATGGTAACCTTGATGTCAGAGCCGTTTCAAGGTATTAGGGGGACCTAAGGACTTAGGGCCCCCTTTTTTCTTTTCAGGCTATTGGGGATTTGGCCCGTCAAGAGAGATTTTGATAGTAGTAGCAGTGCTACTTTTTGTGTAATTGAATTTAGGGAGGTTTTGCCCCACTAACAAAGTTGTCATTGCTACCGTTTGAATACAAGTGCATAACCAGGGGGTCCCCTTTCATTTGGGGGCTCTAGGCAATTGCCTAGTTTGCGTGCCTTATTGTGATGGGCCTGCTTGGTGTTGATCACAGGGCATCCAGTTCCTGCTGGAGAACGACCTTCTGCAGCACACGCCAGAGGACATCGCACAGTTCCTCTACAAGGGCGAAGGCCTCAACAAAACTGTCATCGGCGACTACCTCGGGGAAAGGTAAAAGAGACAGACAGAGTGGCTGTACCCGTGATGGCAATTCTGAAATTACAATCCAGTGCCACATATTCCGAAAGACCTCATTTTCTGTGTCCAACTACTATAATTGGACAGATAAACCTGGTCTTTCTGACTAGGTGGCACTCGATTGTAGCTTCTTAGTCCAGGTTGCCTATTACTGTTACATACTGTACATAATAAGAATCCATAAGTGAAACCCCAATAGAAGAAAACTCTCTTCTATCACTGCTCCCTAGGTAATGCAGTGTTGCATGCTTTATAACAGTGGTTCTTAAAGCCAGAGTGAGTGATTGAGTTACATGCCGTGTTTTCAGTGAACCTCCCTACAGTTCACATTTTGTAGGGGTAGAGTCTCTTCGGCCAGGACACTCATCTGTAGTAATATCCGCTACTAACTTGCGTTATATTGCTTAAATATATTTACTAAACTTTATTTGCTCAGGAAGATTAGTTTGAAATTACATTGTCTTGTAAATCTTAACCTCCATCTGCCGTCGGAAGCCTGTCATTCCCCATTTTTTTATTGGAGCGCTGATAATCAACATGGCCGCCTGTGTCTTTTTGTAGATATATTATATGGATGTGTCTTATCTATATGGCTCTCCGTCTGGGTAGCTCATTGGCAATAAAATGTTATTGCGTGACGTCCGTCTGGCAGAGTTGACTTAGCCTTGTTAAATTTGAGTGTGGCGACAGTGTAGACTGCTTGTGGCACGGTCTGCCGGTCTATACTCGTAAGAAGGCGCCATTGCTTTAATCTAGCAAATACACAGTAGATAAGTTTTATTTCGCAGTTAGGGAGATCCTCATGAAAGTGTCTCTAATGAGATCTCCTATGGCCCTTACCTAAAGTGATAAGATAATCTCACAACTGCTCTCAGTTGTAGTAGACGAGAGGTATGGTAGGTCTTTTAGAGGCCGTAAACCCAAAGGTGTCAGGACACCAGCATCATCATGGTCCTTACCCAAAGTGCGAAAATAATGTGGCTAATTAATACACTGCACTGTAGTGAGTGACAAATGTGAAGCAGCCTGCAGCCTCTTTTGCGTGTGAAGAGTTCAGATGCAAAACCCCCTAACTCCATTCCTGAAGACCTGCACTTCTATATTTTTAGAGAACCCGGTTGTTGGTTTGGTTTAAATTTATTTACTTGATAATACATATAAATAGCTATATGACATAAATAAAATAAAAAATACACAATTTTGATAGCTTTGTATTAAATAAAAATGAATTAAGATTATTTTCTGAAAAGGCACTTAGGGGGTTTTGCATCTGAACTCTTCGTGTAGTCTTCCTGTACTGAAGCTGCAGAGCCTCCATAGGGGCATTTTTAAATGTGGATATTTTTTTTCTCCTGTTTGGGTGTAAACTTAACATGTGGATAAACATAAAACTCCATTGTAACAAGTGTGTTTTAGCCCCCTAAATGGGATATTTTTTAAGCAGGATTTTTGATAAACATGTTTTAAATCTTTGTTCACGTGTTAACAGAAGGCCAAAACCAATGCGTTTTCAAAAATAGCAGGCTATGTGGCTACGTGGAAACAGCCCCTTAGTCTGAGGACATTATCACCAATAGACTGGGGTCTATTCCCCTTATGACATCGTACTGAGTTCTTACCCAAAGTGTGAAAATAATTTAGCTAATGCTAATACT
>NC_085873.1:30007157-30009657 GCF_034702125.1 Engraulis encrasicolus | reverse complement strand
AACAATTTCCCTTGCGATAATCATTGCAATGCAATGATTCCCTTGCCCATTGGCTTGATTCCAACCAAACTCCTCATATTGCATTTCTGAATTGAAATTCCAACGGTGCCAACATGACAATATTTCGACACAGAAAGCCAAATCAACCCGTCATTAGCTTCAAAAATAATAAAATTAAGGTTTTTGAGCGACCATCTTACTCTCCTGATCTCAACATCATTCAGCCACTCAGGGGAAACCTCAAATGTGAGGTTCCAGCAAGACACCCAAAGATATTATAGGAAACAACCATTCTGCCAGGAAAAATGTGCTGTTTTGTCATCTGAGAACATTAAGAGCCTTATCCTCGACTACCACAAACAATTTAGAGCGGTCCCTGATGTTAAACAGGGCCATATTCAGCATCAGAAACTAGGGTAGGCCTATGTAAACTTTTGAACAGGGTCATTTGGGTAGTTTGGGTTGTGATCATGCTTTTGAAAGAGTAAACACAGAATATTGCTAATAAATATCTTAAGCCAGTCACTAGCCATGAGTGAAAAAGAAGGTTTTGTGTAATCCTTCATATTTTGTGAGAAATCGCAGAGAAAGCGTATATTCTGCTGGGGTATGTAAACATATGAGCACCACTGTATGTAGGTACATACAGTAGCATTTCAATTTGATAGTCAGGCTGACACAGGAAACAGCCTAGGGCAGGGTAATTAATCATTCCCAGATCATTAGTGATCGTGAAGGCTGATCATTGGGAATTCATGTCAGTTGCAATGATCTGCCTTGTCAGTTGACTGCCATGGTTGGCATAAAAAGGCCACATCAGTTTTCATTTCTTCTTTCATTTCCGTGTCTTGGTCAAGGTGACATGTAGCAAAGGAAACTGATATATGAGGTCTGTTGTTGCATCTCAAGAAAATTGTCAACCCAAGTCAACTTTGACACTAACGCTGAACACTTGCTTAACACTCATGTTGGCCCTACCCATAGGAATTATGCAGAGTTGAAAGCATATTGCACCAGTTTTTGCATGTTTGGAAATACTGTAAAGATAGGATCACCGGAAAGCAAAACCGCAAGTCAAATCACGATTTTTTTTAAACCATATCTTCCATTTAGTAGGCTATGTACAGCAGCATTATGATGAGAACAAACCATAACAAATCAACCATAACATATCAAAACCACATCTAGTACACCATAGTGAGTATTTTGAATTCAACTCACAATGTCAGCTGTCTGGACTGGAGTGAAGTCTCAATCTTTTGTGCTGCAGCCAGAGAGGAAAGAAGAAAGCAGAAAGTTATCTTCTTCTTTCCTCT
This sequence comes from Engraulis encrasicolus, assembly GCF_034702125.1. Lineage (NCBI taxonomy): Eukaryota > Metazoa > Chordata > Actinopteri > Clupeiformes > Engraulidae > Engraulis > Engraulis encrasicolus. Next base: position 30,008,341 of record NC_085873.1, on the reverse strand, counting down.
CTGCTGCAGCAGCATCTTTCCAGAGGATGTATTCCTTTCAATGTGAATCTGAGTGATGATCCCTATTTCCCAGTCACGTCACATTCAACATAGATGTGCACAGTGTAAACGTTGCCGTGTTAATTTAACACTGGGAATATACATACCATCCCATTTGATTTCAGTGTTGGTGTCTTTGTATGTGCTCACAGTATAAAAAAGGCAGCGTTAATTCAACTCTGAGAATATACATGTGACCTCATTCGATCCCACTAGTGTTAAATTCAAGCCTTGGAGTGTTGTATGAACACTGCAAAGCCATATAAAACAGAGACTAGAATTAACACCAGTGACGTATACAGTATAACACTAAACCATATTCTCACAATAGCGCTGAATTTACACAGCATTTTATACAGTGTGTGAGAGTATGTAGCAGACAGCAGAAAGGGAGCAGTTGCGGGTAGTTACTGTATAGTCAGCATGGCAGTCACGGCTTTTTACTGTAATCTGTCCAGTGGATGAGTTACTTGAATGGCTCCCATTGATGAGATCATTTCAGGGCAGTCACCAAAGGTACCTACATAGAAGCGCTGTTTCACGTTTGACTCGCGTTTCTCGTTAGCTTGCTTCTGAGATGAATGACTCAGCCCGAAGGCGTAGTGTGTGTGTGTGTGTGTGTGTGTGTGTGTAATAACTTACTCATTTATCTCCCTCTCCGTTTCCCCCTCTCTCCTCTCCTCTCCTCTCCTCTCCTCTCCTCTCCTCTCTTCTCCCTCTCCTCTCCTCTCCTCTCCTCTCCTCTCCCTTCTCTTCTCCCTTCTCTTCTCTTCTCTTCCCTTCTCTTCTCTTCTTTTCCCCCCTCTCTTCTCTTCTCTTCTCTTCTCTTCTCTTCTCTATTCTCTCCTCTCCTCTCCTCTCCTCTCCTCTCTCCTCTCTTCTCTTCTCTTCTCTTCTCTTCTCTTCTCTTCTCTTCTCTTCTCTTCTCTTCTCTTCTCTTCTCTTCTCTTCTCTTCTCTTCTCTTCCCTCTCCTCTCCTCTCCTCTCCTCTCCTCTCCTCTCCTCTCTTTCCTCACTCCTCTCCTCTCCTCTCCTCTCCCCCCTCTCCTCATCTCATCTCTCCTCACCTCTCCTCTCCTCTTCTCTCTCCTCTCTTCTCTCCTCACCTCTCCTCTCCTCTGCTCTTCTCTCTCGTCTCTTCTCTC
>NC_085873.1:29994657-30002157 GCF_034702125.1 Engraulis encrasicolus | reverse complement strand
CTCCTCTCCTCTTCACTCTCCTCTCTCTCCTCTCCTCTCTCTCCTCTCCTCTCCTCTCCTCTCCTCTTCCCTCTCCTCTCCTCTCTTCACCTCTCCTCCCCTCTTCTCTCTCCTCTCCTCTCCTCTCCTCTCCTCTCCTCTCTCCTCCCCTCTTCCCTCTCCTCTCCTCTCCTCTCCTCTCCTCTCCTCTCCTCTCCTCTACAGACACCTGCTACGTGTTGTCGTTTGCCATCATCATGCTGAACACCAGCCTCCACAACCCCAACGTGCGGGACAAGCCCCCCGTGGAGCGCTTCATCTCCATGAACAGAGGCATCAACGAGGGGGGAGACCTGCCAGAGGACCTGCTCAGGGTGAGGGGAACACACACACACACACACACACACACACACACACACACACACACACACACACACACACACACACACACACACACTGAGAGGCAGCAACGAGGGGGGAGACCTGCCAGAAGACCTGCTTAGGGTAAGGGGACAGGGTTGTTTATCACCCGGTGAGCAAAAAGATCGTCTTCTGATTGGCTGAGCAGGTGTCCATTATTTCCCAATAACGGGACGCTTATGAAGTCATGCGTGTGTGCGTGCGTCTAACTTAATCGTGCATAGAATATTTGTTCGGAATGCTGATAACATTCAAGTGAAAACCCTGTAGAAATCATGTGGATGGGCCCTGCCGTGGCCAAACGGTCGGGCACGCGTCTACATGCGGCTGACCCGGGTTCGATTCCCGGCCCGGGTCCTTTGCCGGCCCTTCCCCATCTCTCTCTCCCCACTCGCTTGTTGTCACCACCTTCACTGTCCTATCATAAATAAAGTCAAAAAGACCAAACTGTATCCCCTTAATGCACGCCGTACCTCCAGTGGCACGCTGTAATAGTCATTGAAATGTAACTATCATAGCACTACAATACTATGACACAACACAGGCCCTTTAGTAATGCACCACGACTTGGTCATTACCATACTGGTAACAACAAATTCATAAAGCCGCGTCTTAAGGGGTTAAAAAAAAAAAATCATGCGGATGATATACCCTCAGCATTCCATCCTTCTACTGTGCCGTTGAGCTGTTTGATACTTCCGCCTCGTCCATTAGGCCAGGGTTTCCCAAACTGGGGTGCGTGGCCTGGCATAAGGGGGTGCGTGAGCTGGTGGATATGTGAGTTTTTATCCAACATTGATGAACATTAAGTAGTTTTGAATTGTATTTTAGACTTGTATGCTGGAAGGGTCCATCTGAAGTGTAGTATTACTCCTGTGTAGTATTGGAAAAGAGGATTCCCCAAAATGATATGCATAATGTGCAGGGAATGCGCAGTGAATCCATGCTTGCGTGGCCATCAGCACACCAAAATATTCGCTCAGGGGGTGTGCGAAACACATTGAAATGTACAAGGGGGTGCACAGGGAAAAAAAGTTTGGGAACTGCTGCATTAGGCCTATTTCCCTTGGTATCGGGACACCTCGTCGTCCGTTATTCCCTACATAAAGTAGTAGGTGGAAGTACTCTTACAGATGTAATTAGAACACTAGTGATGTGATATTACATGGTTTCAACCTTGTGATATCATACCACTAGTGTTGTAATTACATCTATAAGAGTACTTCTACTTCTACTTTATACAACTGTAAGGGGACGCATGTTGGATGCAACTTCATTGTTGCCATCCCAACACTGTGGGATGCTTAAAACAATTGGTTGAACTAGCAGTGTTATGTCAGAAATATTAATAATATAAGCTGCACAAACATTAAAAGACATTTTAAGAAGACATTTTTTTTGTAAGTTAGATCGACTTGGCTACTGATTTTTGGTGTCGTGGATTCAATCTTTATAAGCTTGTAATGCTGTTTGAGTTGTTTCAGTGTAGTTAGTATGGCAGCTACTGTGCAACCATAAGAGAGAGTGCCATTTAAGAAGTCGACAAGTCGTTAGAGGACATTAAGTTTGTGAGCTCCATAGAGGAGAAACAAAACATAGCCTATGGGCACACTTCTTTGGCAAAAACAGCTCGTATAATGGAGTGTTCTGCATGGGTTTCAGTTCATCATCAGGGCATCAGCATCTTAGTTGTATTGAGGTCAAGTAGACCCGATAGGTAAGTGTTTGCAAATAGTGATAACAGTCAAAACAGTAGTCATATGACATCAGTGTTTTTTTTTTATTTGAGTTGTGAATCTCAAGCTTGTAATTTCAGAAAGGCTATTACTTTCATGTGCTATCTGCCACAACACATGCACTCTCTGCAGGCTGGTCGACAGGGGTGTGTGGGGGTGGGGGTGGGGGTGTGGAGGGGGGTGTTGGGTCAGTTGTCCTGGGCCCAGGATGGGGGGGCGGGTGCAGAATTGTATTTGCATGATATGTATAGATGGGGGCCATTTCAGATGATTTTGTCCCGGGCCTGACTCTCTGCCACACAAACCCCCACTGAAACAAGACTTAAAGGGGTATGCCACTATTTTGGGGCTTAATACAGTTAAAATCGTTGGCTGGGGTTTATAAAGGTGGTTAAGTGTCTTATTTTTCATGTTAAGTGTTGTCTTGCTTTAAGACAAGTTAAAAGAGGGAATATGTCGCTAAGCTAGTGAAAGTCAATGGATCCGTGTAGCATGTAGCACGCTAGACGGATGCAATGACTTTCACTAGCTTAGCGACATATTCCCTCTTTTAACTTGTCTTAAAGCAAGACAACTCTTCACATGAAAAATAAGACACTTAACCACCTTTATAAACCCCAGCCAACGATTTTAACTGTATTAAGCCCCAAAATAATGGCATACCCCTTTAAACATGACCAGAATTGGCACCGTTGCAAGTCATATCCACGCCACGGCTTGTGCCATGACAGGTTTGTTGCCGTGATCGGCTTGTGTTGCCTTTTGTTTTGTTGTCCCTCAACAGTAGGATACAAACACCAACAGACTATACATCTCATGTCACCAGGCTGTTCCACAAGCAAAGCGCAAAGCAATGCAACCACCCTTAATACGACCCTCATAGGATATGACCTGAATCCTAAACACTGCAGAAGTCGTGTGTGTGTGTGTGTGTGTGTGTGTGTGTGTGTGTGTGTGTGTGTGTGTGTGTGGAGAGGGAGAGAGAGAGAGAGAGAGAGAGAGAGAGAGAGAGAGAGAGAGAGAGAGAGAGAGAGAGAGAGAGAGAGAGAGAGAGAGAGAGAGAGAGAGAGAGAAAGAGAGAGGCGATTGTGTATGCGTGCGTGCATGCGTGTGTATACACTTGAGTGCGTGTGGGGGTCTGACACAAGATGTGTTCATTAATTATGAAGATACACGAGTCTTGTCAGCAGTGCTGGCTGCTGTCAGTTGGCTGTTGGCAGCCTGCCATATAGTAGGGGGTGTGCTCACTACCGTATATTGTGTCACAGTATAAAACTAACCCCTCTTTGCAACTGCACTTGTTGTTCTGTATATCTCCTGTGCACTTTATATTTGCTTGTGATGTTGGCTTGATTATGTCCTCTTTTGAAAGTCGCTTTGGTTATAAAGCGTCTGCCAAATGCAATGTAATGTAATGTAATGTAATATCGTGCTGGGCCTCTTTGCAATACATGTATTGTATTGTGACGTCTGTAGGCCTATTGTGATATACTGTACATTAGCTAGGTTTTTGGCAGTACTCATACCTTGTCAATAGAAAGGCCACACGCCTACTCTTATTTACAGTAAAACAATATTGCTACTATGTATACAGTATGTGGTGTACCCGGTGTGGTTTAAGGGGTGTTCCCACCACACTCTCAGAAATAAAGGTACAGAACTCGTTGCTGTGGCAATACCCTCAAGGGGAGTACCATTGCGTTGCTTGGGTGGTACCTCAAAAAAGAGGTGACAAATGCAAATGGGTTGACATTGCAAGAAACTGAACGCACCTCTTTTTCGGGGTACCACTCAAGCAACGCAACGGTACTCCCCTTGAAGGTACTGCCACAGCGACGAGTTCTGTACCTTTATTTCTGAGAGTGCAGGATACAAAACACTGTTCTAAAGTTACCGGCAAAATGAGTTAAATGCAGTATTGAGTGTCTTCCTTCAATGATATAAACATGAAACAAGTGCTGTTTAAATATTGATGTTTTGTGCACGTGTACTGTATGTGTGTGTGTCTGTAGAATCTCTATGAGAGCATTAAGAAGGAGCCGTTCAAGATCCCCGAAGATGACGGCAACGACCTGACACACACCTTCTTCAACCCGGACAGGGAGGGATGGCTACTGAAGCTGGGTCAGTGCAACTCCACATACTGTATCTCAAAGACACATTCCACCTTTTAACATTACATTGCATTACACTTAACTGATGCTTTTATCCATAGTGACTGACAATTATTTACAGGGTATTGGTTACAGTCCCAATGGAGCAGTGTGAGCTGAGATGCCTTGCTCAAGGGCACTTGTGTAGGAAGAGGAAGGGTGGGATTTGAACCAGCATCCCTCTGATCTAAAGCTCATTTCCTTAACCATTAGGTCATGGCTGCCCGTTTCCGGCAACATACTCATTTCCCCCCTCTGCTTGAGTTCAATAATGGAGTTTCACCTTTCCCCTGTTCTTCCAGCCATTTTCGGACTGATAATTCAGAAATGCCATGCACTCATTTGCTAGTGCACTTTTCAAGTCAAGTCAAGTCAGCTTTTATTGTCACTTTCTTCATATACAGCACAAGTCATACAAGGAAAATGAAATGAAATGAAATGTCCCCCATCCCCCCATTTCTGCACTTCTCCTTTCTGCTGCACCCTCTTCTCTTCCTTCCTTTCAATGACCATGTCTTCATCTGCTACCTTAAGACTCTTGTAAATGCCATGCACTCGTTTGCTAGTCCACTTTTCCACCCATCCCCCCATTTCTGCACTCCTCCTTTCTCTTGGACCCTCTTCTCTTCCTTCCTTTCTTTCCCCTTTGTTTCTCCTCGACCCCCTTCCTTTCCTCCGAGCGGATTGTGTGTCTGTCCCTCGAGTGGCGTGGCCTGGGCATCTGTGTGTGTGTGTGTGTGTGTGTGTGTGTGTGTGTGTGTGTGTGTGTGTGTGTGTGTGTGTGTGTGTGTGTGTGTGTGTGTGTGTGTGTGTGTGTGTGTGTGTGTGTGGGGTGTATGCTGTGACATTGCAATGCCCTTTGCTCACCTCATTCATGTGCAGGCACACTCACACAGAAATGCACACACGTGCACGCGCACGCACGCACACACACACACACACACACACACACACATATGCACACACACATACGCACCAGGGCTTGACATCAACCTTTTCACCCACCAGCCACTGTGGCTAGAGTGGTTTTCCCGAGTCACTAGCCATTCAGCTATTCCACTAGCCACAGATTTTACGTTGTTTTTTCTTTTTTCTTCATCATGATGGTGTACATAACCTGAGAAGACTGAAGTACTAAAGCAAGATGAATGTGTAGCTTTCTACATGGAAGTATATCAAGCACATAGAAACTGAGTTACTGAGCTTTTTCACTTTTTCTTGAACTTAAATACAAACAATTGTGCACAAGGGGCACACAATAGAATAGGCTATGATGCGTATGTCATACAAAGGAATAAGCTGATAGCCAAATTGGCTAGTGACACTGAAAGTATTACTAGCCACAGCCAAGTTTTACCAGCATTTGGCCGGTTGGCAGGTGCCAGTGCCAAGCCCTGATACGCACACACGCGCAGGGACGCACACACACGCACACGCACACACGCACACGCACGCACGCACACGCACGCACACACACACACACACACACACACACACACACACACACACACACACACACACACACACACACACACACACACACACACACACACACACACACACACACACACACACACACACACAGCCTCACCCTTTCTCTTCTCTGAAACTGCTCTGTCTTTCCTGTGAAGCTGCCACTTGTCCATTGTACTGTCTCCCATTCTCTCTGCAGGGATTGTTTAGATTTGGAAATGTCCCTTCCTGCTATCTGTACACCCTCCCTTTGACCCTGAACTTTCCCTTTCTCTCACTCAGTCTCTGTCCATTTTTCTACTAGCTCTTACTCTCTCTCTCTCTTTCTCTGTCTCACTCCATTTTCTTCTCTATCTCTCTGTTTCTCTCTCTCTCTCTCTGTCTCTCGTTGCTTCTATCGCTGCTTCTCTCACTGCTTCTCTCGTTCTCTTTTTCTCTCGTTCTCTTTTTCTCTCGTTCTCTCTCTCTCTCTCTCTCTCTCTCTCTCTCTCTCTCTCTCTCTCTCTCTCTCTCTCTCTCTCTCTGTGCTGGCGCCACTGTTTCTCCTACACCAATGCCCTAGACCCCCTGAAGCCCTATTTGACTCTGCAATCATATTATCAGATTAGATCCATCAACTGGCAGCTGACCAAAAAATAATACAGTTCACATCTCTGACTTGCCTGACCTCCACCATATGATTTAGTTACGTGAGAAACAGGGCTGTGTCAAGGTATATGGGGGACCTAGGCAAAGACAGACTTGGGGGTCCTTTTTTTCCTCTTCAAACTATTGGCGAGGAGGGCGCCCCTCTAGAGAGATTTTAATAGCAGTATTACGTTGCACTTTTTGGGTCGTTGAATTTAGGAAGGTGCTGCCACACTCTCAAAGTTGTCATTGTTGTCATTTACTGCAAGTACAAAACCAGTCATTATCAGGAGATTCCCCTTTCAGATGGCAGCCCGTGGCAATAAGCCTAGTTTGCTTGCCTAGCTGTGACAGACCTGTTGAGACAAAGCATTGTGTTATAACCATGGAGGGCGTCAGGTTATCTGTTTTGAGGCCACTGTATTGCCCTCACGTGTATGGGAGCCTCCTAACACTAGCTTCTGGAGTGAGGAGGAATGGAGGAAACTATACCAAGACACACAGACACACACCTCCTTATATGAAGCCTGCATACTTTACCACTGAACAGGCGTATACGCTTAGAGAAATGGAAGAACTGCAATGCTGTGTACTAGGGCTGTAATGATACACACAACTGACGATTCAGTTACTCCATCAATCATCAAAGTCTAAGTATACATTATGACTGGGAAAATTGCACTTTTCATACATGTCGTGTCCACCATTTTGAATTTCGAGAAATAGACATTTTAGCTGCACAACATACTGTACTTTGGTCACACCAGTTAGTTTATTAATTTGTAAATACTCCAACATGGCAAAAATTGTCAATAGGTTAATGAGCAGCATAGTTGCAATACCTACTGTAGCAAACATCAGGTGGGGCAACCCACTATTCTATAGGGTAATTAAATTAAATATGAGTCATTCATATACGAGCAATGTATATGCTTTTTAGATAATCCAATTAAAAAATATATCCTTGATCAAGGGGCCAGCCTGACAGGCGAGCAATGTGTGGGGACGGTACCTTGCTCAAGGCACCCCAATCTGATGGCCTAATAACTAAGGGACAGGTTTTATGTGCAAGGCTACTGAAATGCTCTCACGTGTACAGTTTGCTTCTCCCA
>NC_085873.1:29849657-29982157 GCF_034702125.1 Engraulis encrasicolus | reverse complement strand
CCTCTGATTTTAACACAGGTAGGCTACTGATTTTAGTGTCAGAGCCTGGCCAAAAAAAACCTTCCTCTCATGACCAAAATACAATCCCCTGTTGCTATCTAGCTAGAAGGCATTGTAGCTAACTTGCCCAAAATACACCATGAGATGATCTGTGTGACAACGTGTCATTTTGGATAATGTGATCAGCCTACACAACATCAGGATGTTGCTTACAAAATATCATCTAACAGGAGAATGCACGGGACTAGTGGTGATGTGTCCCAACTGAGGTAATTTGGGTATAACGTTTGCTACGCTAGCTAGCTAGCTAGCTAGCACGAAATCGCTAACAACTTACAACTAAGCCTAAATAAAGGAGCCTTGGTAAGTCAACTATTTTTTACTCAATCCACAGTTATTTTTATGGATCTGTATAGTATGATCAGCTTACTGTATCATCAAAAAAGACAGGGGGGTTGCAGATTCTTGGAACAGAGTAGCCTTTGTGTCTGGTCAGATGCATTCAGCTCACATTAGAAAGCATTGCACTTAGCCTCAGACCAGCTAGCATTCACCACTCCAATCGGCTTGTGAAATGTTGGATGTGTGATCAGTACTTTATCAAAAGAAAATTCATTGAACAATACATGACAAGATCACTATAGCAGAACCATGATGACAGTAATCATCAATCTGCAAATTGTCCGCTCTGCCAAAGAAGCTGCAGTAAGCTACGCTAAGCGGTGCTGCCTGCCTACCTGCCTCCCTCCCCACAAGACACAACACGGTACTATTTCTGGAGCAGAGCCATACAGAGGGGAGAGTTACGCGATTGGAGGACCAGGAATTAAATTGCAGCCCCGCCTTTCAACGAGGTAAAGGGAGTTCCTAAAGCGGCTGTCTTCCCATAGACTCAACATGAAACCACCTCATTAACAGCCAAAAATAAGGACTAACGAACTATACTGCGGGGTAATCGCCACAAATATGTAAACTATCAACTGTCTCGGTGGTGATAATCACAACATTTTACCATCTGTGATGTTTATCTGAAGTTATTACCACGAACAGCAAGTCTTGTCATATTCCCTGCATTGCATCGCATTGAATTTGCTGTGTGCTACGCCCACTACTAGGAACTAACATTCGCAACGCTGAGCAGTACTGAGAAGCTAAAACAGCTAATTTTGCTAATGAGGAAGTCGGCCTTAGCACACAGCGGAGATTGCCCGACTCTCCCCTCTGTATGGCTCTGTTCTGGAGGAAATAAACCAGCTGTGATTCGTTCTCCAACGAGGGGAGAGAGAGAGGGAGAGGGAGAGGGAGAGGGAGAGGTAGGGAGTTACCGGAGTTAGGGGCAACTGCTGTCATGATCCATGCTGCGCGCCAGCAACTAAACCAAAACACCCTTGTTTTCGAGTCCCCCCGTTATATTTCAGTATATTAGGTTGAAAAGGTCATACAAATGATCTTTTTGTTCAGGCTACAGATGACAGAAGACTGTGTAATAGCAGCTGATAGGTTTGGAGTTGTTAGGACGATGCCATTACGGGCAAAAACGTTTGCAGTTATAGTTCTACTTCAAATGGCGTTTTCTCAGCTTTTTGGCTAGAAAGCAGCATTTTGGCGAATTCCACTTAATTTCAACAGATGATTATGAAAGAACGGAAAGGGGTAGAGAGACACCGTTTTTTTTCTGATGACAGATGAGCGTCTAATCTGTGTTTTGATAGGTATGGTGTTGACATAGACACAGAACTCAATTTTCTGTGAGCCTCCAAAAAACACCCAAAATGCTGAAAAATGGCTGGCACTCCGAGGTACTCTTTTATGAAAATGGCTGGCAGCCAATGAGTTAAAGGACTCAAGATATGTATACCATTTGAAATTCATAAAATGTTTTTTTCAATCCATGCTTTAACATTTATTTTTTAAACAGAATTAAGTGATGATGTCAGATTGGGGACTCCCCCTCAGCAGAGGCCCTATAGAATCTTGCGTCTCCAGTCCCCAACGTGATGTCATGCACTGTTTTAAGGGGGAAGCATAACTGCCACTTTTTCATATAATATTGTGTTTTGTGGTACCAAACCAAGTCAAATACAATGGATAATAGATAGAAAGTTGTGAAAATCTTTTTAAATGTTAACCTGAACCACCACCTTTAACAGTCCCTCCTCCTCCTGTCCACAGAGCCAGCATCAGCAGGGACCCCTTCTACGACATGCTGGCCAGCAGGAAACGCCGAGTGGCCAACAAGAAGTGACCACGTGACCGCCAGAGAGAGACAGCTCCCAGTGTCCCCCTGTCCTGACCTGACCTGACCTGTGTGTGGGTCAGAGAGAGAACACGCTCTCCTGTCTTCTCATTCTCACTCAAGAGTGTCTCCTTGAGGAGCGAGGAGCGAAATTGGGGCCAGGGGTGGTGGAGGAGTGGAGGAGTTGAACTTTTCCAATTGTGGAGGGCATTCCATGGGGGTGGGGGTGGGTGGTGAGGCTGAAACAGAATTTGGGTGGTGTTGGGGGTAAACCACAAAAAAAAAAAAAATGCAAATGTTGGGAAGGTTATTACTTCTCGGTAAGATTCCTAAAACTAGGAATCGTGAAAGTGTAAAGCTGTAGTCATTCTATAGCCTAAAGGAAGTTCTGATTCTGCGGTAACTTCGACTCGCGATGAGGATGATTAGAAGACCTTCATTTGAAAATAGCCAAATAAACATCCTGAGATGTGCATTTATTCCATGAAACTGGACAATCAAGTGTGGAGATGGCTGCCTTCTCTGCACATGTTATTCAATGAGCTCCTGAAGTTGAAGTTCTGAAGTTCTCCTGAAGGCTTGGGTCACATCAAATCAATGAGGCTCTGCTCTGATAATGTAATCTAATGTAATGCTGGGGGCTGGCTGCACCTTCAGCTTCTGGAAAACATCTCTAAAATGACAGGGACACTGTACAACTTGAGTGAGTGTAAATTAAATATCTGAAGGTTTTTTGTTTGATGTATGAAGGTGGACTAGTGCTTGTTTGGCCTGATAAGTACGCTATTGGGACCAAAAAAAAAAACCCCCATGGCGTAAGCAATTATTTTAGCAAGTTTTTAGATCCAAGCAGGGAAGACGAAATTCTCAGGGCATCCCATGAAGTCACTTGCAACCACAGCGCCCCTTACTGGTCACTGGTTGTAAATTCAGTTTGGCTCCACCTTAACCAATCAAAGATCTTCATCTTTGTGGCACCCGTTAGTGTGTGTTGACCAGTGACAATGATTTGAAAGGTAATTTCCATGTAAAGCATGTTACCACCTTTAGTTACCGTCTAACGTTTTTTTTTTGGTGGCACTGGTAATGATTATATTTGTGTTGTGTTGACCAGTAGCAGCAGTTCCATGGTCACATATAGGTGAAGATTTGTCATGGTGAAAGAATTAGCGTTCTTTACACAACACAAGTTCAACATTCCTCCTTTAAAACGGTTACTGTGAGATTCACACCGGTATCCACTCCTCCTCTTCTACTGATGTGAAGGCGATGAATACAGTACACAGTATATACTCACAGTGGTTATATTATATCAGCTGGACTGATGACTGGAATACTGTGGCTCTTTATAAGCTGTTTAGAAAAAAAGTCATATCTGGTTGCGTTTGTAAACGTCTGAATAGACTGAATGCTAAAAATGTTAATTGTTTTTTTTTTTCCTCGTGTGTGTATGTAGTTCTTCAAAGCTACTTGTATTGATTGACCATAATGTTACAAAAGAACTTGTATTTATTTTCCATTCTGAAAAAAAAGTTGTAAGTTATGTGTACATAATGTATAGAAACTTTTCCTTTAACCTGATGTTTTTTTTGTAGCATGTATAGGTATAGTTTTAACATTTTTATTATTCGTGACTGTTTAAATTGAACAATGCCCATGTACAGCGTTACGCAGTACACCAATAACCATTTCTCTGTTGCTGTGATTTCAATATATTAAAAGCTATTGCAATATTGTTTATTTTCTCTACTCGTTTTCTCCTCTTAAAGTCAAGACAAGAATCTGCATAATAATTGTAACACAGTGAAACAACAGTAGGATCAAGCTTCCCATGTTATAATCGCAAGAGTGTGTTCAAACATTATTTTTATATACATGGCTAAAAAGGATACGGTAGTCAGCAAATAGACATTGTTGTCGAAATAAAATGTCAATTAACTCCAAAGACGGCATCAGAAATTCGGGTCCAATGACTGAAAGAAAATAAATTTGAGGTAACAAGCCCCTACCATATCATAGTACAATCCGGCCCCCGGGATGGCCTTTGTGTAGGGCCCCATTATTGTCCTTTTCTATTGACCGCATTTAGAGCCTCCATGGGGCCCAATGTTTCCATAGCACACCATCAATACGCCAACCACAGACGGACAAAAACACCTCACTGATGAAAAGTGGCTGTTTGTCCAGATTATAAAACAGGAGATCACATAATAATCCAGAATTATCGAGTAGCTTCATCATCTGGTAGAAGTAGTAGGCTGGGCTCTGAACGCTGTATGTCAAAAAAAATAATCCTCAAATGCAAAACAACTTGCCCAACTGGAGGGATATTCCAAGAAGCTGGTTATGTGATAAAAACCTGGCTAAATTAGCCTACAGAGAGTGGAAAACCTGGTAATAGATAGCCCGCAGGTTCAGTTAAGAAAATAAAGGCTAAAGGCTCTTCTATTAGATGATTTACAACCTGATCTATTGCTGTTACTAAGACAGGTTCCTGGTATACCCCCTGGTTTTTGTTTTTGAATGAACTACTTTAGAAGTTATACGTTGTAATCTGTGGTATTTACTTCCAACACTGGTCAAGATTCTGCTTGCAAAAACCCACACTGTTTAAAGTCCACATTCAAGAAAATAGCACAAAAAAAAGTCACATTTATCGAAATATTTTTTTTGTTTGTTTTTAAACAAATTCAAGGAGAAGGGAGCCCATTCTATACAAAGCAAAAATAAAATAAAATAAAAATCATTCTCCCCCTTACACATCAAACGTTTGCCATTCCGCATTATTCATTCACTCCAAAACAAAAATTAAAAATGATGTAAACAGTTGAGAAAGAGAGCGCGAGAGAAAAGAAGAACTTACAATTTCCAACATTAACAAAATGCTATTTAAGGCTTTTCCCCTCCCTCTATAGAACTGTACATTGTATAAACTTAATTTAACATGCTACTGTAAAAACAAAAGCTCTCGACATAACCATTCCACTTGTTTTTTTAAATCGACACACGCAAAAAAATAAAGATAAAAAGGAAATGGATCTAAACGTTTACCCAGGGCCTTCACTATGAAATGCAGAAACAGAAACCAAGAGACCGTTTTGTTTTGTTTTTCTTCCTGATACAGGACTATATGTATACAAATAACTGATAGTACAGTTAAAAAAACATGAAAAAAAGTTCACAGTATTTGTTATCCATAACAACAGAATGAACTGAACTTTACATAAAACATAAAAACACAGAACTGAATAAAAATTACATAGCCATTTCAGATACATGACATGTTTTTTTTATGCTAGTTTACTTTAATCATAATAATCAAAATCATAATAATAATTATAATAATAATGGAACAAAAGTAAGTTGTTTGAAGGGTGAATGGGGGACAGTTATGGGGACGGTGCCGAGGTGAGACGAGAAGCAAAGTGGCGTGGAGCCCTGGGGACAGACATCCTCAAGTGTGTCCAGGTGTAGGTGTGTGTGTGTGTGTGTGTGTGTGTGTGTGTGTGTGTGTGTGTGTATGTGTGTGTGTGTGCATCCAGGTGAGAGGATGTGTGTATGTGTGTGCCAATCTGTCCTCTGGCCGGTGAAAGTGTGTGTGAGTGTGTGTGCGTGTGTGTGTGTGTGTGTGTGTGTGTGTGTGTGTGTGTGTTAAGTGCCCCACGTTGAGTCCCCTCCCAGCTCCCCGCCACATGGCGGCGCTCCACCACAGAAGATCCGATATGTAGAGTACAGTGACATCAGAGAAGCAGGAGACACCCAGGACTTAACAAGTTCCTCGTGCGCTCCTGCCTGTGTATGCGCGACGTGGGGGGTAAGTAGGTCTGGTAGTTCCCCAAGTCCGGTGTTGGGGTCAGGGAGGTTTGAAGTGGGAAAACAGAGCAAGAGTCCAGGGAAATAACAGAGCAAGGTGCACATTCATTCACTGGAATGCAGCCTCACTCTGTGGGTGCCGGTGGGGGCGGGGGCGGGGGGTACAAGGGGTTGGGAGAGGTACATATCCGTCGTGATGTGGAACACAGTTTCGGCTGATCAGGGGTGTGTGGGGGGTGTAGCAAGGTACATATCCATCAAGAAGTGGATCGCAGTCTCGCCGCTTCAGGGATTGGAGGGCTGGACAAGGGAGTATGTATGCAGGGAGGTTAGCGAGGTATTATCCATCAAGACGTGAATCAGCCTCGCTCCGTTTCAGAGAGAGAGAGAGAGAGAGAGAGAGGAGAGAGAGAGAGAGAGAGAATCCTGAGTCTGTTGACTGAGCAGCAAGTAAAGATGTTCAAGCTCCAGGCTTTTTGTCTTTTTGCCTTGATCTCCATGTTTAAATGAATATATTAACTCTAAATTTGCTAAATTTTCCTTTGAGTCGTAGAGTTCACAGCTGAAGAAGTGAACTTGAATTGAAAAAAAAATTGGGGGTGGGAGGATAGAGGGCAAAAAAAAAAAAAAAAAAATCTAATCTGGTCCATTAAAAAAGGTTAATTTAAAAACCACACCAACATTAGTTTTCCTTTTTCGTGTGGTCACCAAGAATCAATGTATCAGTTATGTAAAGCACCACGTTCAATTAGAAGAATCTCATTCTTTTGCTGTAGAGTTCGTCTGATTTCCCAAAAAAAGAAAAGAAAAAGCTTATTCCTGACTGTCTTCCATTGCTGAAAGTAAAGATGAGAGCATGGAATTAGTAGTAGCACAATAGGATATTGATATAAATAAAATTAAATTATTGCTAATGAAATTAGACAGAGCTAATGGGGTAAAACGCGGATAATCAAAGATCTCACCTGGGCATCTAGAGGAGGAAAATTCCTCTAAGCCGCATACCCATTCACCTGTTACAAAGAGGGGAAAATAAATACATCTATCAATCCAAATGTATTTTATAGCACAGTACAACTACAAAGTTCATCTTTAGGCCTTTTTTGCATTTACTTTTGACAGGACAGTGGAGGACAGACAGCAAATGAGTGGGGGAAAGATCAGCAAATGACCCGGTCCAGAATCGAACCCGGGTTGCCGGCGTAGTAACCCAGTGCCCTACCGTTAGGTCACGGCAGGGCCGCACAACTACAGAGTTGCTTTGCATTCACACTTTTACGTCACTTTGACAAAAACTATCTGCCAGTTGTTTTGTAATAGGATTTTAAAAAGAAAAAAAAACAGAAAAAAAACCAGCATAAAGTCAGAGGTACGTACATGATGAGAAGACATGTCCGAGGCCCTCCTCTTGCCTCCCTTGTAGACAGGGCTCAGCGAACCTGCCCCTGAAGACACAACAGGAACATGTTAGGAACATGTGTGTGTGCCTGTGTGTGTGTGTGTGTTTGGTGTCTCTATTAACCCATTGTAGCCTGATGACTCGTATATGTTGTTGAAGGTTTGGTGCCAGGAGACACATATGCTGCATTCAGGCTCTTGAGATTTCAGCTTTTTTAATAAAAATGTGGGTATGTTACAGATTGAAGAGATTCTAATGCAAGATGAGGGTCTTAGGGTTTAAAAATGCAACTTATTTCATGTTTTTATGTGCATCAGAGGATAAGATATTTAGGTTTTTATAGGCTGAGGCAACTTTCCCATCAAGGGCTTAGGCATTCAGATGGCGCTTTTAGATGCGTCCCAGCATCTCTATAAGAGGGTCTGTCTGTCCGCTGTCCGTCCGTCCGTCCGTCTGAAACGCATTCCCTGTCTGAAACGCTGTCTTGTCTGAAACGCTGTCTGAAACGCATTCCTTCAATTGTACCTCCTGTGTCCACAAGGCGGAGGCAGAGAGGCATTTTGGCCTGGAGCGAATGCGTGTCAAAACCAAACCGGCAAGGCTAAGCTGATAGCATTGTGAGACAACTGAGGGGTGCATTCAATTTTCGGCATTGTTTTGCGTTTGGACAGTGGTAGTCAACTTCGTTCCTTCTCCACAGCACACCAACACCACTGTGAGTGTCACTTAATGTTCACGGTCTTGTGATAGTGTCGCGTTGTGCAGCTATTTTGGTTCCTCAGAATGGAAATGAACGATTTAGAAGTCGGCAGGCAGTATTTCACACAGATGTTTGTGCTCGGATAGAGGGGCGTTAGCATTGCATAACGCTCCACGACATGGAACCGTAATAAGTTGACAGGCGACCAGCAGCGCTACAGCTCTTCCTCTAAACGTGAGTTTGCAAACATTCTGCCACTACGTTTCAGTGAGTAGTCAGTGTTCTCGAACTAGTAGACAGATGGGCCATTTGCATTTCACATACGCTGTGTTACTGATGTTCTCGGGCATATTGCAAGGGAGAGTCGTTTTCTGCTGGCGGGCGCGTGAACCCCACAGGTGCTTTCCCTTGCGCTCAGAGAGAGCACCGGACAGAACGCGTCTTTTGCTTCGTAATTGGTTTGCAGTCGTATGAATTTGGTAAACTCTGCCACTGAAGCTCACTGCTTTGTGCCTTGACGGTAAAAAGCTGGCATTGAAAATTAAGCGCACAATGCATCCAAAGGGTGAACCCATAGCGCATGATTCACCCAAACGGTTTTATTTATTTATTAGGCTATGTTTAGTTTCTTTCCCACATGCACATGACGCTGAAATGGCGTGATAGCCTACTAAAGGTTGATAAATAACCTAGTACTAATAATATCTGGTAATTTGTAATGTAGCCACTTGATCTATGTGAAATTTGAAATTAGATGCTTCTTTTCCGAATCCAAGCATTCACTGCCTGCCACATTATTTGGAGTTTCCATGGGCAATAGGCTATGACCAATAAACAAAAAGCACATCCTCAGAGGGGGGTGGGCGTTGACAGGTTAGGAGGAGGCCAGCGGGGCGTTTTGGGGGGAAAAAAGGTTGGAACTGGCATAGAGGGACGCATCTGTTGTCCGCCTGTCGGCCTTGTTTTTTCTTTACAAGTGCTTTAGGCATCAATGGGTTAAGGATAGAACAGTAAAGACAATGATAGGAGGAGAGTGAGGGAGAGACACAGGGCCAGGTTGGGAAATGATCCAGACCAGACTCAGTGAAACCTGGGTCCCCACCATGGGCATACAAGCCCATTTAGAGGAGCGTTGGGGGTATCACAGGAATATTATTGCCAGGTTATCACCTGACCAAATCACAAGTGAGATCGGCAAGATAGTGCAAAAGCAGCACAGGATTTCCAAGCCTAGGATTATTAGAGGATGTTACAGAAATAATATGGGAAAAGTTCACACACCAGCTACGCCTCAAAGAGGGACATGATCCCCTCCTTCTCATTATGTTTCTGTGGTGTTTTGGTGGCGGCTGGCATTGGTTGTGCACTACTGCCATCTACAGCGCTAAGGGGACTCTATTCATTCTTAACTTCCACTAGTCTCCAAAGGAAAGTTGACCTTGCGTCACATGGATCCTGATAATGCTGTGTCCTCAATTGTCTCTACCTTATGCACCTTGTCTGGTATTGGTGGCCAACATGAGTCCTAGATTAAAAGTACTGCCGAAAGTTTTAAATGGGAGCATATTGGTGTCGCAGTTTCTGTTTTGTTTTCGCTTGGGATTTTTGAAATCTTGAGATTCTCACCTGTGTGACCGTTCATGTATCGATGCTTGTTGCTGTGAGCGCTGTGGGTCGAGTGGTGGTGGTTGTCTAGACGAGCGCGCTTGGCATCCCGCGGCGAGGAGTCACGCTTGTAACTACGACTGCGGCTGCGATTACAACTTCTGCTGTGGCTGCGTGGCTTGCGGCTGCGCGGCTTGCGGCTGTGACTTCGGCTGCGGCTGCGACTTCGGCTGCGCGGTTTGCGTCTGGGCTGCTCGTCTCCACTGGAGTTCCTGCTACGCTCCTCCTCCCCCTCCTCCTCATCGTGCCTCTTCTTTTTCTTCTTCTTCTTCTTTTTCTTCTTCTTGCGCTTCGATGAGGAGCTGTCGCTGTAGCGATCGGGAGAGTCCATGTCTGAGCTCCTGAAAAATAGAAGAAAACAGTTTTTAAAAAAAACCCAAAACATTATTTTACAGATATTTGCATCTAATAAAGGGCAACAATGTCCATGTTATACTCTACCGTAATAACAGCAAATCCTAGGGTTAGGGTTACTCTTATTAAGCCATCTAAGGCAGTTGTCAAGGTGCCTGCTGAGCAGTCAATACAAATGATGAGACGCGTCAAAACACTCTCTCATGGCTTTTCTTATCCCCACTCCAGACTTTGCAGCTATGGTTTTCACAGCTGACAAGAGCATGGAAGCAGTCAGTAGCTCATCAAGTGCAATAGCAAAAATAGCAGTGATTCATTACATTATCTTGCGGTACATTAAGCTGACTATTTTGATCCAAGGTGCCTTACACACTAGGACGATTAATAGCATACAGATTGTGAGGAGACACAGGCCAAAGCAGAGCTAGTGCATAGTGCATATAAAATTAAGACGTTAAACTAAAAATCCTTCCGAGTCTCACCTGTGCTTGCTCTTCTTCCTCTTCTTGGACTTCTTGTGTTTCTTTGCGGGGCGTTCGTCCTCAGAGGCGTCGTCATCCTCCCGGCTGCGTTTCGGGTCTCCGTTCCTGGTCAGAGGAGATGCGTCACGGTCCGAGCGTGGAGAGGAGCTGGAGGTGGAGGTAGGCTGAGACAGGGGATTAGGCTGCTTTGCTCTGCTGCTGCTGGTGGTGGAGAAGTCCTCTTCGCGCCCCTGTCCTCCACGCTTCTCCTCCTCACCCCAGCGTCCAGACACGGTCCCAGAGCCCTCTCCCGCTCCAGGGCCTCGATGGTGGTGGCTGCTGCTATGGTTGTATTCCCCGCCGGCGCCTACTGGCCTCCTATCACAGTCGCGCTCGTGGTCTCGCTCCCTCTCCCGATCGCGTTCTCTGGATCTGTGGCGTTGGTGGTACCGATGGTGGTCTCGGTCGCGATCACGGTCCCTTTCTCGGTCCCTGTCGCGATCATAGTCTCTGTCTCGGTCCCTGTAGGAGCGGTGGCGGTCCCAGTGGCGCTCCGCGTCCCTGTGGTAGCGGTCCCTGTCCCTGTCTCGGTCCCTGTCCCGCTCTCGGCTGTCGGAACGTTGTCGCCGGTACTCCCTGTCGCCACTCCGATGACCGTAGCCACCGCGCTCCCTGCCTCGGTCACCACCACTACCCCGGTCGTCGTTGACGTAGTTCTGATGTTGGCGCCGGTGAGAATCACGATCCTTCTCCCGGTCCCGGTCCCTCTCCCTGTCGCGCTCTTTGGAGACGTAAGAAGAAGAGGTGCCGTTCAGACGACTCTCCTTGCGGCTCCAGTCCTCGCGATCGCGATCCCCGTCGTCTCTGCTGTCGCGGTGATGCTTGCTAGCGGAGCAGGCTGCGGTGGAGGTGTTGACGTTGACGTCGCCAGCCTCAGGGCGCCCCTTGCTGTGCAGCCCGTTCATGAGCACCTGTCTGGGGATGGGGAGAGCAGCAGCAGCCGGTGCCTTGGAGGTCTCGGACACAGAGGAGCCATCTCCCGCCGCACTGCTGCGCTCCTGATGGTGATACTCCTGTTTGACTTGAGACGCGCCGCTTGGCAGCGGTGTACCCGTCACCACCGCATGGTCCTTGTTGGAGGAGGTCGGGGGGAGGCCGTTGGGCAGGCCAGGCGGTCCGTCGACCGGGGATTCGGAGGAGGAAGGCAGACTGGATAGGGAGCCACTCAGCTGGGATAGGGAGGAGCACGATGACGAGGAGGAGGAGGTGGAGGCGGTGGCATTGGCCTCACCAGACAACTGCGGGTGGGACTCAGAGCCAGAGCCAGAGCCAGAGGTGTGATGGGGTGGAGACTGGTGGCCGTTCTTACCCACAGAAGGCACATTCGTGCCTGCAGAGGCATCTGGGATTTTGCTGCAATAGAGAGACAAAATATAATAATATATATATATTTATATGCTTTTCAATACCAATTTTGTGTATAACTTACAGTAATGTACAATATTTTAAAATCCTGTCAGACAACATTTTGTGCATAGACATGTACCATACTTTTCAACATCAAGTCTTCAGATAATCAGGCAACATTTAGTGTATAGCATAAATGCGTACAACCAACGTATGGGGAGTTTAGGGTAATTGAACTACATTGTCACTAAGCATACCTTGTACTTCTGAAGCCAGGATTAGCCCTGTATTCAGCATCATGCCCATTGTAGGAGGTGGGAGAGGTCATGTGGCCATTGCCATTCACCTGCACATACAAGAAGGAATCCACATGTAAGCTTGTGCACCAATCATGTCATTCAAACAGTCTGCATGTTATGTTTAAAAGATATTCAGAAACAATAAAAAACAACACAGCAATGGACATACCCAGTATGCAATTGTTAGAACACAAATCATTACACAACAATAATAATGATGACCGACATAGTATCCCCAAGATGCATACGCGAAACTAGCTGAGTTGTGTGGTTTATTGGAAACTAAATCAAGAATTTGCCTTTATTCAAGGACTGAGCTTGTCAAATAAAAATCAATCAATCAATCAATCAATCAATCTTCACCATCCATGGTGACATACCTTGACACCATTGAGCTTGTGATGTCCGTTCTGGCTGGGTTTGGAGTCTGTCTGTCCGTTGGTGTAGCCATTTGAGGAGGACGACGACGCAAAGGAACCGTTGGTCTTGGCCTGACTGCTCATGCCCGGGTCGCCGGCGAGCCTCTTGACAGGCGGTGGCGACGACGACGCGCCATGGTACCCGTGCCCGTTACCGTTACTGTGGTACCCGTTCCCGTTGCCATAACCGTTCCCGTTACTACCATGGCCATGGCCGTGCCCGTTCCCGTTGCGGTTGGCGGTGCCGTAGCCGTCCGTCTGTCCGTTTTGCCTCAGGCCGCCACCGCCGCCGTTGCTGCTGCTGCCCTCCTGGTCCGACTCCTCCGACGACTCCTGGCCGTAGGGCACCAGCAGGGCAGACGCACCGATGGATGACCCAGAAGCACCGCTACTGCTGCCACTACCATAGGGGGCGCCGTTGAGCTTAGAGCCAGAGGAGTAGGACATGGAGGAAGAAGAGGAGGAGGAGGAGGATGGGTCTGAGGTAGAGTGCATGGTGGAGAACGAGGAGGAAGAGTAAGAAGAGGAGGAGGAGGAGGAGGCGACATTGCTGTTCGAGAGTGAGGGACCATGGGATATGGAGGAGGAGGAGGAGGTGGAGGAGGAGCCTGGAGGCTGGGAGAGAGCCCCCGGGCGCACGCTCTTGCCCTGCCCGAAGGAGAAGGAGAGCTTCTGCCGCTTGTTCGGGTCGGCGATCTCCGTGGGTCGGCTGGGCACGTAGGAGGAAGAGGAGGAGGAGGACGAGGAGGACGACGACGAGGACGAGGCGGCAGGATAGGACGAGGATGAAGATGACAGGCCGGAGCCAGTTTTGGTCAAAGTGCTGCTGCTCCCGCCGCCGCCGGTGTTGCTACTGCTGCCATACCTGAAGCCGCCACCACTGTGGTATGGTCGCCCGTTCACCTGAGGGCCAATCTAAAGAGAGAGAGAGAGAGAGAGAGAGAGAGAGAGAGAGAGAGAGAGAGAGAGAGAGAGAGGGAGAGAGAGAATGCAGCATTAGTGCCAACCATAAAAATCAAACCTCAGTGCACACACGCATATGCCGTTTCCGTCAAACAGACGCTGGATCTCCAGAGTTGGCGCGTCCCAATCCTACCCCATTGCTCTACCTCCACTTATCTCCTGCCTCACTTTTCAATGTCTTGTTGTCATTTATGGGCCAACGGAGCAGACATAGGGGCGACGGAAGTAATTCACTTTGTATGAAGGAGCTGCTAACAGAACAGACAAGAGAGGCAATTTGAGCAACACAAGCGAGTTAGTACTTCAGCTTCTTCAGTACTTCAGCAAATATTAAGCTTATAAGCTGTGATGCGGTTCGGCGATAGCCGCCGTAGCCAATTGGTATGTCAGAACACTTGCATTCTGCTTTTAACGGTCATACTTTATCGCCTTAATCGTTCGTGTCACTGTTGCTATGAGGACAGTCCAGTGACTCTTTGTAGCTTTTGTCCCTTCTGGTGTGTTCATGCGTTTAGAGGTTGCGAGCTGCAGAAACAATCCCGGGGTGCGTTTCTCGAAAGCGTACTTGTTAGCCAGTTAGCAACTTGGGTAGTTGCCAATGGGAAATCACATTGCAAACAACAAAGTAGCTATGGTGGTTAAGCAACTATGGTTTCGAGAAATGCACCCCAGCATTATTGTCGACGGGGCCAATCTGCAAGACAGGTGGGAAGGAACCATCAAACTACTGTTAGCATCAGTGGTACACATAACACATTGGCCACGTCTGTGACTGAGCAGACCTGACCTATGAACAACATGCTTCAGCTTTGTAATGTAGACAAGTTATCTAGAGATCGGGTATTCTAGAGGTCAGTGGAACTGTTCAGCTTGCAAGGTCACCGCACATCTGCGCTATCATAGATGCAGCACTTTGGGCGCACACACACATCCCATTTTTATTTCCATTTTGCAGCTTTCTTGGCTAGGGCTCACTTGGAAGATAAGCAACAGCCTCAATGGGACTACCCTTCAAAAATAAAGTAGAAATAAAAATACAATTTCCAGATTTTTTTTTCCTCATTCTCTTAGCCTGAACTTTAACTACACTACGTATAGCTTAAACTTTGCAGGAAGGCTACCCAATCCAGGAGTTGTGCCATCATGCACAGAAGACACAAAAGAATGACGATGCACACACTGGACACGCATCTATCAAAACTCATCTTTTTATTTTTATAAATATAAGCAAGGGCCCTCGAGTCCCCTGTCAAGTCTCTTCCTCTCCTAATACTTCATCAGTCCAACACCTCCTGCTTTCCTCTCCGGCTCAAAGTCAAGGAGTTAAAAAAAAAAAAAACTCTTGTCAAAATATCTTGTCCAGGTCATTCACTTAACTAGCCGAGCACAACTACTGGTACTTCAACCCCTGGAGCCAGTTACATGAGAAAATAAGTAAAATCACCTGAAATGACAGCAAAAGCACATTCACAAAGCTGTTTCACTTGGGCATGTTGAACATGTCACTTTTTGCATTTATCCCTTTACGTTCTTTGCAATCAGTAAGTATAGCATATGTGTGTCTTTGTTTCTAAGAGGCTCTTTACCTTGAGTAGCCGTGGCGGGCCGTTGGAGTTGTTGCTGTTGGGAATGGTGGCGGGCCGGTTCCCGGTCATGCCCCGCACGTTCAGCACGGGCCTGGGCGGCGTGTGGATGACCGGAGACACCTCCCCTCCCCCGTTCTTGACATCATTACACCTGATAAAGACAGGGGAAGAAGACAGGATGCTTTAGCAGCTGCTGACCCACTGTCATTAGCAAAAAGCAACAGAAGCACGGAGTACAATCAGGGAGCCTGGTTACATTGTAGTTGTATTTTGTCGGGAGAAATGTCATCAAATCTGATGAAAACTAGCCTTTACGGCCAAGTCTGGTATAATCGAGAGGAAAGTTAAATCTTTGTCACTATACGACTACAGTGAAAAGTTCCTTGAATCAAATAAAGACAGAGCACAAAACAGCACTGATCAATATGAGCAATGAACAAGAAATGAGACATTTTCATGTACAACAATACGCATATCTAACAAAACAGTCCACACAAACCAACGCCAAAATATTATATAATAATATATTTATGTGATAACACTTTATTTTAGGGATACATCTATTAGCACTAATACATACAATGTGCCTGTATAAGTAACTTGTAAGGCATGTACAAAGCAAAATCAAACATTTGTTAGGCATGTATTCGCAAATGTCTTGCTCGTGCACAATGAGGGTTTTATTACCAATTTAACCTTAGTAAGGACCTAGTAGGCCTTAGCGTTTGCTTAGTACATGCCTTACAAGTTACTTATGCAGGCATTAACATTGTATGCATTAGTGCTAATAGATGTATCCCTAAAATAAAGTGTTACCATTTATGTTTTATATTAAATACACAATGCCTTATTAACTCATGCAGGACCAAATGAATGAAGGAACACCAGCAGGACAAAAAGAGAAGGGGATTGCCACCTACCTGATGTAGAAAAGGACGTAGGCTTGCTGGTTGAGAACCGAACGGATGTCGCTGACAGACACGGAGGAATCGTTCATCTGGAACCACTGCCCATTGCTAGCCTGCAACACGCAACACAAGCACCAGGACGTTTTAGTGGACATACCTGCTGATAAGCCAATCGTCAAACAATTTCCACTAGTTCAGACTTTCTATGGTTAGGAAAACGATGTAAAAGAAAATAAGAAAGAAAGAAAAACAAAAAAATCAAACACGATCTTCTCACTTTTAAGACCAGGATAAGTTGTTGTGCCTGTGTGTATTGTATATGTGTGTATTGTGTATTGTGTGTGTGTGTGTGTGTGTGTGTGTGTGTGTGTGTGTGTGTGTGTGTGTGTGTGTGTGTGTGTGTGTGTGTGTATGTATATGTATGTGTGTGTGTGTGTGTGTGTGTGTGTGTGTGTGTGTGTGTGTGTGTGTGTGTGTGTGTGTGTGTGTGTGTGTGTGTGTGTTTTAGCAGTGTAGGAGGTACCTTGACGTAGCAGTAGTAGTGTCCGGCGTGGCAGCTGAATCCGGAGTGCACCAGCACGGCGTAGAGGCTGTAGACCAGCGGCTCCCCCTGGGGCTGGGACATGTACGGACGCAGGTCCAGATGCTCACAGTACCGCACATCCTGCACCGGGAAGGGACGTCAAACGCAAATTATATCGTTGCCCAGGTACACACATTTAAACAGTCCATAATTTGAATAAATAATTATATAATAATATATTTAAAAAATATATATTAATATATATAAAACAACAACAAAAAACCCATTCATTCAGTAGAACTGATAACACAGAATGAATGGTGTGATACAGCCATAGGCAATCAATCAAAATGGATCTTTATAGCACTTTATCGTCCCCGTTACAATCAGCATCACCAACCTTAGCGATCTTGCCGCCGTTGTAGTTTGCAAAGCGCTTAAGAGAGATGGTCAGCACGTTAGAACTGCGATGGATGGTGAATCTCTTGGAGGCCGGAACCATCTTCTTGCATCTGCAAACACACAAACCCACAAGAGGTCAAATGAAGAACAACGTATACGGGACCACATCAATGTCCAATCAATTGATGTGCAAGTACAGCAGAAACAACCAAAGCGAACAGTGCAATGAAAGTCACTCTTTCTCTATAGGGCAACCATAGCGAATTAGCTAGAGGTGTCTCAAACTGGGTGAACAGTTAATATTATGGTAATGAGCTATGACACAGTTCAGCAAACAACAAAAAACAAAAACATGAATGCTCAGATCTTTGAATGTCCCAGGCTGACAATTAGCTAAATCAATGATGCCAATATCATGTCAAGAGTGACGAAAAGCAATTTGATGGTGGAGCTTCCACAACAACCTCGGCTACCTATTTGCTTTGGATGTTTCTGGTGTACACATGCAGTTACTGGTTGAAAATTCACACATGACTTCGAATGTATAAACTTACTTGGTGCACTTGTAGGCGTTTTCTCCATCAAGCTGTTCTGGCTTCACAAACTGTTCCAAGGCCTTAGTGATGGTTGGAGCGGTCTGTATTTGTGAAAAATAATAATATAATAAAATAAAATAAATAAATAAATACAGCAATTATTGGAATTATACAGCCACTTGCAATATGGCCAGTCACAGAAATCAATATGGCAATTGGGGCTGCACTATATCAGAAAAAAATGTGATGCTCAATAACAGCATGCAATACCTTGATAACGATATTTAAACGATATTTAGAAATACAGCAGAGAGTTTTTCTTGTCACTAATTTGTCTGTCTGTGTGGGGGCGTGGCTTTGGTCATGGTGGGCTTCTTACGCATTTGTTGACATTCGGCGAGTGATTGGACTGCACAGATGCTTGTTTGCGATAATTAAGTCATTTTCGCGATGCGCATATCGCCACACTTGATATCGTGATTTCGACACATTTTCGATATATTGTGCAGCAATAGCTGTTAACTTTGAAAGAGGGAGACTCTCACCTTGATGTCCAAAGCAACATCCAGGTAGGGGTCAAAGGTGTCAGACACCGCTTTGCAGTTTAGGCATTTCACTGTAGACAAAACAGTACAAAAACGGATTAACACATAAAATGAAACAAACAAAAACAAACAAATTACAAGGAATACATAAACAACAAACAGTCAAGCGGTGACATTTTTAGAATACTTGTATCAAGTTCACATCCATGTTAAATGCAATGTGTTCAAGAGTTCCAATCTATTCAAGACTGAGAGAAAACAATGGGAGACTGTAGAAGAAAGTGAAGATAAAGGAGTCGCACACATTAGCTTGATGCTGTTCAGTGAAACTGTATTAAAAGCCAAAAATAAAGAGAAGCAAAAACAAAAAGTGGGATGCAAATGTTTCGGGTCTAGCCCATCATCAGTGTTCCCAAAATCAAAAATGTGACTGTAGAAAGTCAAACACAAATCAGTCAGATCAATATATTCAAACACCTACCCCTAGACCTCAAGTACCCGCCGAAGATCTGGTGGACGAGAGTGGTGGCCTGCGTTTGCCTGTCCAATCTAAGACGGAGGGAGAGGGAGAGAGAGAGAGAGAGAGAGAGAGAGAGAGAGAGAGAGAGAATGAATGGTAAGTAGGGCTGTATTGGATCGAAAGGAGAAAATCTTGATTCTCAGTCACAAAACTGCATCGTGATGGAAGGAGGCAGTATCGTGATACACCCTTTCAGAGTTTCGTTATCCATCAGTCCAGAAAACAACCATAGGATACGATGCGATAGTGCTTCCAAGCTTCAAATAAGATACATTTCAGAAATCGTACGGGGTGTCGAACTGTAGGTCAAAAATCATGATACAAACCGCATCTTGAGTTGAGTGTATTGTTACAGCCCTAATGGCAAGCAATCAGTGCATGCAAATCACAGTTTAGCAGATAGAGATCCGCTTGCACTTCAAACTTCTGCCGCCATATTGCTCAACACTTGTACATTAGCTGACCTTTGTTTGAAACAATGAGCACCGCAAATGGAGGAAATACAGTGAGTCAAAGGGGAAGGCCCACGGGCATTTGTGAACGTGTGTGTGTGTGTGTGTGTGTGTGTGTGTGTGTGTGTGTGTGGTCGCTGACAGCTTTGGCCAGGTCTGGGACAAAGTAATATGAAAGGACGCCCCACCCAATACATACAATTAAATGAG
Organism: Engraulis encrasicolus; assembly: GCF_034702125.1. Lineage (NCBI taxonomy): Eukaryota > Metazoa > Chordata > Actinopteri > Clupeiformes > Engraulidae > Engraulis > Engraulis encrasicolus. The sequence goes on along the minus strand of NC_085873.1, from coordinate 29,962,759 downwards.
GACCCAATTCCGGGCCCCCACTCTCCCTAGGCCCTGGACAACTGACCCCTCTGTCCCTCCTGTTGACGGGTCAGTGTGTATGTGTGTGTGTGTGTGTGTGTGTGTGCGTGTGCGCGCGCGAGCGTGCGTTTTATCTCATGTACAAACTTACTTGTTTCCAGGCAAGCAGGACTTTTGCATAGCATCCACAGTGTAGCGCAGGAACTCATGAGCGTCCTCCTGACTGCCGAAACGGAAATGCTTGGCAATCCCTGCAAAACAAAACGACCACAGAAAAAACAATGAGTGGTTAATTCATACCCTTGCTATTAGATTCAGGATTCAATATTGAAAGACTCGAAATTCAAAGATTCAAAATTCAAATTGTAAAATGTAAATAAGTTCATAAAATGTATTGCTGTGATATGAATTTGTTTTGGCACATCTCCAACATCAAAGACATACAACAGGCAGGCAATAACACTCATACCATGGACAAAGACACATCAACATTATTATCTACATCTAAATTCATACAACCAATGAACAATTTCAGATGAAACATCAAAACGACAGTCTCTATGTCATGTAACTCGATTAAATGTAAAAAGAAGATATCCAAGGTCTATCAATGAGCGATTCATTCATACCCTTAGTATTAACACGCAGAGCCGTAGTGATGTTCAAGTATGCTTCCTTATGCCATTACAACATTATTCAGAAGATGACCCTACATCAGTGTTTCCCAACCAGGGGTACGTGTACCACTAGGGGTACGCGAGCACATTGCAGGGGGGACTTGGAAAAGTGTTATTATTATAACAAATGTATGGAGCAGCCACATCAGGACTGAGAAAATGATATAGAAAATCGATTAGGGGGTACTCATGGGACAACTAAGATGCTTAGGGGGTACGCAAGACAAAAAAGGTTGGGAAACACTGCCCTACATCATTTAAACACCCGTTATTCCCGTCTACCTAATGTGGTAAAAATGTTGTAAAAGCACTAGTTTAAGTCTATGTTCTGCTAACATCTGCATTTAAATTTATACAACCACCAAACAGTTTCATAGCAATATCAGCCCTGTTGACTCCAAGGCCTAGTATCTGTTCTTGGCCAGAAGTATGATACTGACTGCGGCCTGTCTGCCCAACTCGTAGCAGATGTGGCAGATGTTTATCGATTACAACACATCAATTATTAAGCATGAGCCAAGTCGGCATAGTGTTTCCTGTATGTGGTGTGATGTGTTCAGAAAGAATTTCTTTTTTTCTTACGCCTGAAGACACACTGAAATCTTTATTAAAGCCACTTCAATGATACAAACATAGGAAAAGAAGTGGAAGATTCAAGTAAACAAAATAAAAATACAAATGACCACCAGCCCTGGATAATGAAATGCTGTCTATTACAATCATTGGCGCAAAATATCAGTGCAGGTTCATATTTTCCCATGCTGATGTGCTTCAATGCATCCATTATACATGGGTTTTCCGTTTTTTTTTTTTAAACAACTCCTGGCTGCGCGACCACTGTTCAACCTCTGATTGCTTGGAACCGCTGTCGGTCAAAAAAACTTAGCTCACGTGGTTGGCTGCCAGTATCTTTCCCCTCCTCACAACACGATGTTTACAAACAAAAAAACCCTATGTATAAATGGTAGGATAACAGCACTCACGTTTCAGGTCGTTGAGAACGGCGATGGGTTTGATGACGTTGCCCGAGTTGGCAAACACCTGTGTGATGTGATTCTGCATGGTGCACATCATGCAAAAGCCAGGCTCGTGACCTGCAGGTAGACAGAGAGGAGAGGGGAGAGCACAGATAGAAGCAATGTTACACACTGGCTCACAGGTGTTGTATACATGGGTTCTACATATTTGTTTTAACCTGACTGCGCGAACCTATCTGCGCACAACTCAAACTCTGATTGTTGTAAACAGCTGTTGGTCAAAAAATTAGCTCACGTGGTTGGCTGCCAGTGTCTTGCCCCTCCTCAAAACATCATGTTTACAAACATGGCGAACCCATGTATTATAGCATAAGGAAATGTAAATAACAAAAACAAACCAAGCAACCAGGGTACTATTCCAAGAACAAGGTTAACTGAGTTAGCCGACAGGAAGTGGTAAACCTGCTAATAGATAGTTCATAGGGGTCATTTAATTAAGAAAACTGTCTCTGGCCTTTTCTATTAGATGATTTACGACTACCTGAAGGCTAATTTATCCTGTTTTACTACTTAGCCAGGTTCTTGGAACACTCCCACGGCTTTCAAATATAACATGATATATACTGAACACACACAAATGACGTCATGAAGTGATGTCTCGTCACTTGTGTGGATATAGTGCAACCTAATTTGTCTCGAAGGCCTCCAAATCACACGGAAGTACTATAGTTAAGTAGTATACGGTTTCTCAGAATCAGAATTAGGATCAATTGCAAAAAAACCTTGAGTTTTCCTTGACTAATCAAGTCTAGTCAAAGTATACCTTATTGTCTCCAAAGGGGGACATCTGTGTTGGGCTTTCTGTGTCGCCGCACCACACACTAAAGCTTTCCCCTCCCATCAGCCCCGAAATGTTTGTTACCCACTTCATCTTTGGCTTTTCTTTATTTTCGCCTTTTTAATGAAGTTTCTCTCAATTGTATTCAGCTCCTGTGCGCGACTCCTCCGTCTCCCTCCTAAATCGCTCTTTTGGAATAACGCACCGAGCGAAACTTTCTAAGAAAGACAAGAGGCACCGACGCCAGTTCTACCTTCCCCTCCCCTCCCCTCCCCTCCCAGCCCATCCCATCCACTCACATGTCTTGGAATGCTCGCGGGCCAGCATGTAGTTGGCGAGGGGGGGCGTGTAGCTGAGACACTGCAGGGCGGAGTTGAGGAAGCAGGTGTTGCCCAGGTTCTGGAGGCCCGCTCCCACACGCTGCATCTGGCACCACTTCAGGCTCAACCGCTCCGCCGGGAACAGCACCTGTTAACACGCATCACACGAATCAGATCAGACAGTGGGACTGACAACAACATTTTCAAAGTTACCATTAAACAGTGTCTGAAAACAAAATTAGACATGCTCCCATCGGTAGCATAAACATTGGCATAAACATCTCATATAACTAATGTTTGTGATGTGTGTAAATGTCTTCTGCCATGCTGTAGGCTACGTTTTGCTTTCTTGTTCTTTGTTTCATTATGAGTACCTGCCTTCGGACAACAGATGAAATTTAGTAACTATGCTAACTCCGGCATATTTATATTGATGCTTTGCTTTAAGCTGATGTATTGCTTAATGTGCATTCATTGTAGGGCTGCACGATTATGGAAAAAATCAAAATCACGATTATTTTGGTCAAAATCATAATCACGATTATTAATCACGATTATTGATTTTTGCAGATTTTTTTGAAAATTATAACAAGATGAAATATAACCAAGAATGAATTACATACGGGATCAGCAAAATAAAATGAATTGTAATAATTATGTAAAGGCAATAGCATGAAACTTAAGTGGACAGATTTCTGGCCAGAAACACCAGCCTGTCAGTATGTTCTGGCTTCAAGGACGCTCTCAAAAGTAGGTCACTATTGCCACGATTAAATCACGATTAAAATAATCAATTCGATTTCACTATTTTATCACGATTTTGATTATTTTTCGATTAATTGTGCAGCCCTAATTCATTGTCTTAATCAAATAAACAAACTAATAAATTAATAGGAATATTGCACTTAGCAGACGCTAGTGACAACTATAAGCCACAAAGAGATTGCTTTGTTGTTCTTCCATCCCCCATAATCCTTTGCCCATTCTATATACCCTGCACCTCATACCACCTCAGGATCAGCACCTTATTACACGTCACATGACTAAGGAAATTACACCTAGAAGATGATTTTGACAAGGTCCTAGACCTCCATCAGGTAAAACCTTTATCTGATGAAAGTCTAGGATGGAAACGTTGTGCATTAAAGAAAACTGTGAAATGGTCAGTCTAGTGGGAGTTTTTTTCAAATTGTCTGATGAGTGACCCCTCCGATGCACCTGCCAATTGAGGTGTACGAAAAAAATACAAGTTTGCCGATTACGAGACACAAACAGATTGCCTTTTTTGTGATTGTTCCATTCCCCATGACCCTTTCCCCATTCTATAAACGCTGCACCTGGCAGCACCAATTCAGGATCAGACGCTTTGCCGGGAACAGCATCTTTCACAGTACATGATGATGAACATGTAACATGTTACGTGTAACATAGTGTTTCTCAATGGGGGGTCTACAGTGTCTCCTGTTCTTTTTTCCCCTTTGTTTTGTTATACGTTGCATCCTCCATTTCCCATTTTTAGCAGCTCGAGTTTGGGGTCAAAAGCGCTATATAAATAAAATGTTTAACAATTTTATTTCTTGTTACCACCCTAAATGACTTACAAAACGAGGCTCGGAATTAACAATATAAAATGTGCATGGGTAGCTTACAAAGGCATAACAAGGTTTGTGCATACAATAGTTTTGCCTGGTGGGTGAGAGAGAGAGAGAGAGAGAGAGAGAGAGAGAGAGAGAGAGAGAGAGAGAGAGAGAGAGAGAGAGAGAGAGAGAAATAGAGAAACTACCTTCTGGGGGAGGGCGATGCCATCCGCGCTGGTGGCCTGCGTCTGCACCTGCTCCTTGGGTCGCTCGCAGGGCCCGATGAGGGGGAGGGTGGTGGTGGTGGTGGTGGAGCAGGCCATGGAGCATCCAATAGACCCACCAGTGGCAGCAGCAGAGGCGGAGGAGGTGGAGGTGTAGGTGGACGAGGAGGAGGAGGAGGAGGAGCAGGAGGAGGCAGCAGCAACAGCAGCAGAGGCGCTGTACAGGGTCGCTCCCGGGGTAGGACCCATACACGGGTTGCACTTGGACCTGGGGAGGTCCGAGGAGCAGGCTGCTGCCGTGATGGAGGAGGAGGAGGTGGGGATGGAGGTGGAGGCGGAGGCGGAGCAGCTTCCCCCTGCCCAGCTGGAGCAGCTGCTGTCCATACCGTGACCGTCCCCAGAGAAGGAGGAGGTGTAGGCCGTGGTGTAGGAGGAGGCGCAGGGGGAGGAGGAGGAGGAGGAGGTGGAGGGCAGCAGAGAGCCTGAGCAGTTCCCCCGCACTGACTCGAGGTCAGATCTCTCTAACGGTTTGTCAACTATGGTCATTGTTCATTTCTGTTGGGGGAGAGTAGAGAACAACCACCTCTAAGTTAACCCAGCAAATATATGGTACACAACACAACACAGCTTGCACTAAAATCAACACACGTTCATCTCATTATCACAGCAACATTTATGTGAAAGTCAAAAACGTAAACTAGCATGTCAGTTACAAATGCATAGTCAACTGCAGCTTCTGCTGGGACAACAACAACCACCACTAAAAATACTGAGATAAATGAAAACAAAAATACTGATAACACTACTAGGCTATACAGTACTCACACTTGTATCATTAGCAGCGTGAAATGCAATCCGTCAACTATGTTTATTGATAGTTTCTGCTGAGTTAAAGAGACTTACTACACTAAGTAAATAAACACTGCAGTATTACACCTCATAATATATGCTGAACCAACAATGTCAAAGGCACACTGTCCGCGGAGAACAAGAATGCTCCATCAAGTTCACTACACATCAAAACTGCCGTGACATAGCGGTTAGGGGGGGCGGACCTAAGATCATAGGGGTGTCGTTCGAATCCAACCCTTATCCCCCTAACCCCCACATGCCACATCCCCCTCTATCCATAGCTGAAGTACCCTTGAGCAAGGCACCTAACACCACACTGCCCAAGCATTGAGAGTAAATAGAATGGAGGCCAAAATTCTATTTCATTGTTGAAGCCGAGTTGGAGCCAAGGTTGGACCCAAAAAGACCAAAAAATGGCCAAATCCCATTCATTCCTATGAGAGACATAAAACCCTGTATCTCCCTTAAATGCCACTCCAGGGGGATAATTTTTCGCTCAACTAGTAGGTCCCCTTGCTCTCCAACTTACCAGGGTGGTGATTTTTTGTGGTGATGTTTTGTTTTAGAGATATATTAAAAGTTAAATTGACCAATGAGCATCAGAACATGGTTTGATTGACCGTTAGAAGTCTTGTTGTTGTCCAATTAGCACCTGCGTTTGGCGTTGCTAAGGTGGAATGTAAGTTGGAATGTTCCCAAATCTGGCTTCAAAGCGTTGAATGGCAAATAGCGTTGATTTGGCGTCCATTCTATTTACTGTCAATGTGCCCAAGGGACTGTAAAACCAATAGGCTACCCTGTATCCATAGGCGGTTTTTGCATTGCCCAGGTCCTCATCCAAACATGGGCCTCGTCATGGCATTACGGTATTCGTTTTCCTGCATTCATATATTAGCGATTACTAGGAAGGGGGGCCTCAAAAAAAATTGTTCTTTGCCCAGAGCCTCAGGTTTCCTAAAACCGCCACTGCCTGTATCTAAATAACTTGAAGTCATTTTGGATGAAAGCTTCAGCTAAGTGTAATAATGTAGGTAACAAATAAAACCTTAACCAAGAGTAAATAAATAAACAGGTAAACAGACAAGATGCCAACTATGACACCTGCTCATTTCTGTTGGGGGGGCAACAATCACCCCCAGGAATGACAATACTACAGTAAATGAATAGCAAACTTGGCCAAATCAAACTGGCAGCATATGTGTTCTCACCGTAGGCAAAAACAAAGCTGGCCCATGAACCTGGGGTGCGTTTCTCGAAACCATAGTTGCAAACGACATTAGCTACTTTGTTGTTTTTAAAGCAATTTCCCATTTGGCTAGCAACTACGCTTTCGAGAATCACACCCCTGGCCTGGCCATGTCCTCTAAATACAGCACTGCATCTGATTTTGAATCAGTCTCTGGGCTTATAGCATGGAATGAGAATACTACATTAAATGAACACACCAATATCAAACACTCATGATATAAACAAGCAATGTTGTACATAACAGCCATTAACATGGTGTGATAAGTTACTACACTGGGTATACACAGCAAAGAGCCAGGCCAACATAAAACAGGAACATGAAATGCAAACCAGCGCACTGCACTTTCACTTTGTGTTTGTAACCTTAAGCCATATCATATTACAGGGAAGAAAAGGCAGCATGGCAAAACGTTTTGTCATATATTATTTTCCACATTTCTTTCATGGTCAAGTCTTTAAACACATATTAACTCGGGTGTAGAAGTGGGCAGGCAAGATTGGGAATGTGTGAGCAACAAGTGTGCACGATTACTTATATGCAAGCAGGTGTGCAATTCAGTGTGAGGCTGCATCTGTCTCGTTTTCAGTGTGTCTCAACAGTTGCATGGATCACCAACTGCTCCTAATGAAAGGTTGCTTTGTCTCACTGTGTACAGTGTATGAGGATGAACCAATAGCCACTGATCTACCTCACTTGAAACTCTGTCACATAATGCACAAGTGACACAAACAGAACATTCAGATTATAGTGTATAGCCTACAGACCTGCCTATTCAGACAGCAATAGCAGAGACTGGATAAGATACTCCTAGAATCTCTGGCAATAGTTTTGCAAGCAATGTATGAATGGATTTCATTATGTGAAGACCCTTTAACGTTTAATGAAAATCTTACTGTATAGTATGACAGCCATGATTGTCAGGCCATCGTATAAACTTTAAATCACGGTCGCATGTTTACATTTTGTTCGTGTAAATCTCAGAATACACAAGACCAATGGCCCCGGAAATGATCGCCGGGACAACTGACAGACACACTACTACTGTAAGGGACACATAAAACGTAGTTTTGAAAAGCAACCAACGCCATGAGTGCACCGGCAAGAGGGCCTTCTACCAAAGCGTTTTTCAGCTGAAAACTGATTTCTTGTAGGAGACGTTTAAACCCCATGCATTTGGCCGCGTACATAGTGTACTGTTGGTAATCTCTCAAGTCAAACTAGATACACACTCGCAACGAGAGAGTGACACGTGACTGACAGGAAACGCCATTAAAGCGAAACATTTGCGATTTGCAACCTTGAACTTCAGTCTGCTTAAGTCTTGGGTAAAAACAAACAGTGGCAGTGAGATGGCGAATCGGGATCTGCTTTCACTGCTAGAGCTCTAGGTCACAAATGTGGAATCTGGGACACCGATAAGGGGGAGTTGATCAAATGAAAAATAAGCTAATTATCCTAGCTTTAGCCGGCTAACTAGCCCGTCCACACGATTCACAATTCAACGCCGACAAGCTAGCGAGCTAACATAACCCAAACAAATACGTGTGCCCGGCCTATGCTAGCATGGCAGCTCGTGCTAAGTTTATTGTTTACAAACCAGCCCAAAAAATCTTAATCGCTCGAAGAAGACGTGCGATTTTAAATCAAATATGTGCAACAACTCCCCCCGATGTATTTTAACTTTGTCCCCACCACAGGAAACATAGTAGCGTTGCCGACAGCTAGCTTCTCGGCTGCTAGCTGGTCTTTTGACCACGCACATTTTACGTCGCACCGCTAGGTAGTGATCTGAGGCCCCTGAACACGAAATAGGCCTCAACTAAAAATAAAGTCGCAAAGCATTCAGCCGCCACAACTTATTCCGCCAAATAACAAGTAAGTTCTGGAGCAAACTCAAACGCTGCCTACCTGTGCGTGTGAAAAGAAGATAATAAATTGTTTAGATTGTGTACGCGCATGGTAACACCAAACGCCATGGTAACGGCCAGTGTAACAATCCAGCCTGAGCAAGTAGAACAGCAACGTTGACAGACGAGCACGCAACAATGCAAGAGTGCTTCCGCGCCAAACAAAAGATTGAAACATGGTGATTTCACTTTCAGTTTATTGTAGGAGAACGTTTAAACCCAAACACGCTGGTCTTAAATTTCTCCCGGTGAGGTACACGGGAACTGGTAAGGTCGACTCCAAAAAGGAGGGGCTCGAGATTTAAAATTTCACCGGTGCTCAAACACTCGCAGCCGACATGACACTGGAGGACTCAGAGGTTTTCAACCAAACCGAACCGATTTGCTCTACTGCACACCTTGTTTCAAAGCAGGACTATTTCTGTCAACGCCGGATCATAAAGAAACATAACACACTTACCTGTGGTTTTTAATAATGTAATACATTACACTAAATTATCCATCCTTTCAGCCACCGAGCGTCCGGCGGTGAACAATGACGTAGTTTCCCCACGGGTACATCCGGGTAAGTCAGATGTTAAGCAACTCTTTTAACATGTCGCAGAAACGGTAGGCGGGGTGCGTGCGTGATATTCAGCAGCTCTATCCGCCCCCGACACCGGGATCTCGTACAGTCGATGCTGAATGCTTCAACTTGATGCGTTTTCACTAGTCGCTAAATAGTGACCATATTTCGATTGAGGCATGCTGCCTGTTTCAGAGCTGCAGTAGAGCTCTAGCCGTGAAACGTAACTAGCGCTCTAGGCTAATAGGCTCGCCTACATCTAGTTCACTATGTGTATTCTGGAATCGTAGACAGACAGCAGATTACATAACAGACGTCGAAGTTAAACAGTCATGTCATCAAGTCATCAGTGGCCTGTTACGTCTGATCTCTTTTGCTCCTCGGAGGCCGAACGCCTGTGTCTGCTGTGATAACATCCCTAAAGCAACCAAACATTTACAAAAATGTGTAAAATTTTGTTTGTTATTTAATAATTACTAAGTGTTAATAAAGGTCATTCACCATTATCACAAGGTGTTATCAAAGTGTCCTGTTCACATTTTGTTTATAATTAAATAATTACTTACTAAGTGTTAATAAAGGTTTGATATTCACCATTACCAGGGTGAAGGTGTTACCAAAGTGTCTTTTTTTTTTTTTACTTCAAAAGTTGGAGAAGACTTCCTCACACAATCACCTCTTGATGTTCAGTTTTCGTTTTTTATACTGGATGCTGAATCCCACAACTGGTTCCCTTTGTATTATTGATTTTCATGTTATATAATTTTGGGATACATTGTAACACAATGAGGCGCTCTATCATTATTTACTCAATGCAACATAATAATAACACAAGAACAAATCAATAAAGGTACCGGTAAATGCTTGTCTGTGCTATGTCATGTCATTGAACTTGTACTCATTCATTCATTCATTTTCTGTTCATTCATACATCTGTCGATTTCTTTATTTATGCCAGTGTAGAACACTTCGGTAAAGCTTATTACATTATATTATACGTGTGGGCACCCAGTCATCCACTGTCTTCCCAGAACAGACTAGTTGCAGTGTGCCCATTCACAAAATGTGCTGATGCATGTGGGAAACCAGTTCTGCCTCAAAAAAGGATGCTTTGTTTGCAGCCAAAGTATTTGAGTTTGCTGAGCTCCATCTCCCATTCCTTGCATGGTAGTTAAATCTAAGTGGTTTGCAAGTGTATGTATTGTGGTAGTACAAGGTGAAACAAACATGCATTGAACAAAAGTATTGAAACCACAAAAGTGTTTTAACACTTAAATAAAATTTATTTTTTTGCAGTTTCTAAAAAGTATGGCACGCTTAAATACATCCAGTCCTCTATTCACACATAAATGCATTCACAACAATACTTCACGGACAGCTTATGTACAGTTCCTTTAGGGTTAGCTGGGTGGAGAACATGGAGAAGGTTCCGCCTCCTGTGCATCCTGTGAGCTCTGCAATTGGCTGATTTGCCTTCGCAGTTTATTTAGCTCCTCCTCCTGTTCATCAATCTTCTTCAGCAAACTGTGGATGACCTGTGTGGGGAGGACACGTGTTTCATTCATTCAATTCAAGTGTTTGTTTTTGTGTCACTCAAGGGACTCTGTGCATTCTGATCATTGTATGGCATTAAAAATGTGTGCTATGAAAAAAAACAACAACAGCAAAAAACAAACAAACAAAAAACATGGCAAGCAATAATAAAAACACCCAGATACCTCTCCACAGACTAATGAGAAATGAGCAATTAAAATAATGAGATAACTGACAACAGCAATATAGCCATATGTTGATTTGTTTAACATGTCACAAATTCTGTCCAAATTGTCACTGCGTTTTGCCTCTGGCCTGTGGGACATTATGCTTGATAGCAATCTGAATTTGACAGATGTCAAGACCATTAAAGCATTGCATGTGTTATAAGCACATCTCACATGTGGGAACAGTTCTGTGGTGCTCCATGCATCTATACATTGCACATTTGTGTTGTGGGGAAAGGCAGCTGCACTACATACTATACTCGATGTAGGATAGCTGCCGCCAATTTGTGTGAACGCAATATTTATTTTTGGGGGGCTTTTTGTGTCTTTATTAGATAGAGCAGTAAGAGATGACAATAAATAGATAAGAAGGAGAGGCGGGGTAGAGTGGAGACATGTCCCAATACGGACTCAAAACTTAGTCCCCATGTGCAATGAGCCTGTATGTTATCATGGTGTATAGAGACTGCTAACAGTTTTATTCCCAATGGCATGGGATTCGAACCTGAAACCTTCCAATATTCCAGGACCTACTCCCCCTGACTATTAGGCCACAGCTTCCCAAACCTTATAGATTAGAATTAATTTCTTTATCACTCCCTATGTAAGCTTTACATACCTTTGAAGAACACTTCATATACACTCCAATTCGTGGCTGAAGGTGCCCTTGAGCAAGGCACCTACAGTAACACAATATTGATATAGAGGCTGTCAGCAATACCCTGTACCTAAATAACTGTGAGTCACTTTTGATTAAAATGTCAGCTAAAAGTGCAGTGCCGTTCAGATGCAAAACCCTCTAAAAGACATTACAATAAGCAGCTGTCCTCCATTTGGTGGCCTCAGTTCAGTTGGACAATCACCAGGTCATATGTGGCACCAGATTTTAAAACTTATAAATGGAGCATCACTTATGAAGACCTTGATTACACTATATACAAATCTTTTCAAAAACGGATAAAAATGTTTGTACATATTTTGATCCAATTCGTATGGCATGTGGAGAAGAACAAAAAAACATTGTGACAAATGCACTTTTAAATCTCAACTAGTAGTAATTTCGCTGTGTGCCGTGAGTGCACAATGACAAGGGGACTTTCCCAGGAGAGCTTAAAACTAAAGTTAACGTTCAAACAGAAGGCCCCAATCCATGTGTTTACAAAGATATCCATGTAAATACCTGTTGCCATTGCTGCCCCCACCCTCTGTAACTCTCACCCCTGGCCGTCCGTAACTCTGATCCTCGGCATTCTTTCAAACGCCATCTCAAGACCCACCTTTTCAAGTGACACTTAACTCCTCTCTTTGCTGTCCTTTATCTTCTCATTTTGTGTCTGTGTGTGTGTGTGTGTGTGTGTGTGTGTGTGTGTGCGCGGTTTTGTCCTGTAAAGCGGTTATGAGTACCAAGAAAAGCGCTACATAAAAACTGATTTATTATTATTATTATTATTATTATTATTATTATTGTAGATACCTGTAAACAGGATGGAAGGCTCACCTTGTCTTTGGAGCTGAAGAGTTCGCTCTCCAGCAGCTGGGTGGCACTGGGCCTCTGCGCGGGGTCCCTACTGGTGAGCAGCTGGACGTACTGGGCGAGCGCCGGCCAGTGCTGGCTCAGGCTGTCAGGGACGAGGCCCTGCCGCAGCTCCCCGAGGCGGTGCACGCGCTCCATCTCCGTGCCGAACGGCGTGAAGAGCTCCACTGCGATCACCCCCACGCTGAACATGTCCGACTGGATAGAGAAGAATGGGCAGAGGCATATATCTTTAAAAAGTGTGAAGCCTTAAAATCAGGGATGTCAAAGTCAAATTCAAAGTGGGACAAAATCAAAACCTGGAACAAAGTCGTTGGCTGAACTTTTTTTTTGTAATGGGCTAAAATTGTGCTTTCAATGTTGTATTTGAGTGTGAGGTGTAACTGATCTGGGCTCACTCGGTTTAATGGTGTTTGTCGGCCAACTGTAATACACATTTGGAATGATCTCGCGGGCCAAATGACATGACTCCGCGGGTTTGACATCCCTGCCTTAAATATCACTTGCTGGTCACACGTATGCAGATATTTTTAAATATGGATTTTTTTTAACTGTTTAAATGTAAACATGACATGTGGATGAAAATAAAAACTGTGACAAAGGCATTTCAGTCTCTTAAATGGGATAGTTTTGAAATGTGCATTCAAAAACTCTGTTCATGTGTAGAAAACCATAATATCCATGCGTCAAAACAGCCTCTTAAGCTTAAGTGAAAAGGACTTTTCTTGACTAAGGTACTCCATTAAGTTAAAAAGAGGTCTTTATTTATAATTATATTTTAATTAATTAATTAATTAATAATTATATATATTCATCATAATAATGTGTATTACATTACATGTAAAGGGTAGGACACTTGGGTTGGAACAATTGCCTTTGTTTGTGTTGCGGTGTTTTTGTGCTCTACTACCTTTGAGTCATAATGTGAGCCCTCCAGTTGCTCTGGTGCCGCATAAACAAACGTCCCAACACCGGTCGTGTGTATTGAACCTGCCACATTCATCAACACAAGAGGGGTTTGTTGTGAACAGAATAGCTGCTGCTGGTTATTAGTGAATAAGTAAATAGCCATGCCCATGCATAGTATATCCACAGAAGAGCAATGTTGCCCCCTATCGGCAGGTTGTAAAAACACCCACTAATCAGCCATACTTCGATAAGTGCTTAAAGGATATGTAGGCCTACCATTGCAAGGTGTAGCGGACAGTTCCTGTTCGTCATCTTCCACAATAATATCCTTGCAGGCCAGTCCAAAATCGCCAATCCTTACATGGTTCACGTGTCCGTGCAGAAATATATTTCTTGGCTTTGAAAGAGAAAAGAGAAGCGTTATGATGACGTGCGGAAACCATGCACATTCTATTAAAAGAACGCCCCATATGTTTAGAATTCTCCCGGATAAGAGAATTATTTTTCAAAACATTTCAAATGCGCCCAAGAAACAAAACATGTCCACAAAAACCTGCTACAATCCTTACTGCATGCACTACAAAATCAACAACAATCAAATGTTTGAAGAATCTGGCGAATTCGATAATGTGCATTATAAGTTACACGAGGCTATAATCAAAGGAAACACACCGTGTGTAAAGACGTTGTTGAAATCACACAATGTCAATGAAGCCATCCAAGTATGGAAATACTGCAACATTTTTTCAAATGTACAAAAACTGGTAGGTTTCTGCTTTTTATTATTATTAATATGCATTTGCTCAAATAACTAATCGTCTTATGCAACACGAGATCAGAAACTTGTTCATGTACGAGGACACATTTCCAATATCTATCGAGGACTGTGTGTGTGTGTGTGTGTGTGTGTGTGTGTGTTGGGAGGGGAGGAGGGTGGGGGTTTGATTATTGCCAATGCCTTTTAATAGCTTAACTGCGCATTGAAGATGGTCAAACGCAATTTCAAACTTCTGGGCTAACCCCGTCACATTTTTGACAATACAGTAGCCTACACTTGACTTGACTTGACTGCATACTTCAGATGTACCTGCCTGACGTAGCCTGCCCAAAAATATTCTGACAGCGAGTTAAACACAGCCCGAGGGCCACCCAACTTCTGCAAGTTGCAGATAACAGAACTTTTCTTTGCGGAAGACGCATCTCTTTTCGACAGACGCTCGATTCCCCTAACAGATTGTTTACATTTATTTGTAGCGCTGCATCTATGCATGACAAACTTAAACCTGCGATACGCCAATGGCACTTGTAAAATATAACAGTTTTATAGTGAACAAATTAGCAAAATTGCCAGAGGAAGTCATGGCAAAATTGCGCTGAAATCGGCATCATAATCGCATCATTCGAAACACCACCAAACAATCCTGAGTGGCACGGATGACGACCGCGGAGAGCGTGCACGAACACCATCCGGATGGATTTTACAAGGCAATTATGGCAGAAAACGTAGTGTTTTTAACGACACGTGAAAACAGACGTCTTGTCAGCTTGCCTTTGAAAAGCCTAAGATGGATTGATTTAAGTGATCGGGTAATTTTTTTTTAAATTTTTTTATTTAGCGGACTACACAAAACCCAGTTGACACACACCATTATGTTTCATGATGTTTGTATGTGCAATTAACTGTAACAGAAACGAGATAACACTTCCTGTAAGTTCTACCCTCATGCTTCCCCTCTTTTTTTGGGTGTTCACCTCCAGGGGCTTGCTATACTGCCAATCCACCTGGCTGCTACATACAGGAAAGCGCAAAGCATAGAGGTTCTTCTGGAGGCTGGTGCCGATCCAGAACAGAGGTACGTTTTTATACAAAAATGATATTCATGAATAATGCTTGGAAATACTGCAAATATGTGAAAATCGTGGACTGTTCCTTTAATCATGAATTTCGGCTCGCGTTAAGACACGCCCCTGTTACACATTTGTTGCTTGCAAGTTGCGAAAAGAAACTCACACACTTCAAGTCCAAGTGCAAAAAAGGGTTGAAGCCGGGTTGTTGGTCACTAGACCGTGCAGGCATCTTTCCTCATCTTAGAAGTTCATACTAAATCCAGCACTTGATAAACGGTGATCTTTGACATTTTACATTGTTGTTACCAGAATGGATGAGTATGTAATGTACTACTAACACTGTGTGATGTTGCATCGTTTTCAAAAAATAGTAGAGCCCATCATTGGTGCATAGTGGTGAGGTCAAAGTGTAAAGTAAGACCTATGAGTGAGACGACAGTGGTCTCTGGGCATTGTCTGGCACTTGGATTGGGCCTACTGTTTTTGTGCATGTGCGCGCACTACCTTTCAGACGTTGTTTTAAAGGGCAACTCCTGCCAATTTCAATATGCTGTAGTATTGCTCACGCTACCCTTGACTTGTCAGTACCCGGTGACGGCGCATTTTTTGGCTCAGCCCTTTCCGAGATATGAGCTATTCTAAACATTTTTATTTATTCCCCAAAACATCCAAAAGGTTATGCAACATCAGCAGGCAGCTAGCAAACAGCGATGCCTTTTGGGAAAATATTTGGAGTAGGCCAATGCTAATTAAAAAAATGTAAACAAAAGTTTCCCCCATTAGAATAGCTCATATCTCAGAGAGGGCTGGGCCAAAAACTGTGGCGTCACCGGGTACTGACAAGTCAAGGGTAGCGTGAGCAATACAACAGCACATTGAAATTGGCAGGAGTTGCCCTTTAACTCAGGGGTGGGGAACCTACGTCTCGAGGGGGCCCTTAAGGCCGTCTTATCCGCCATCCGCAATCTCTGTCCTCCAGGGACCAGCGCGGCCGCAATGCCCTGCACCTGGTCATCACCCACTGGCCCAACATCGTGCCCGCCTGGCCCGCGGCCCGCACCAAGCTCCGCGTCACCATGGAGACCATGCAGCAGCGGGCCGAGGACTGCCTGCGTGTGCTGTGCGAGCGCGGCATGGACCTGAACGCCTGCGTCGGCGGCGACAGCGACACCCGTCAGACTGCTCTGCACCTGGCCGTGCGCTACGGCGCCCTCCCCGCCGTGGCCATGCTGGCCAGCTACGGCGCCAACGTCAACCTGGCCGACACCGTTGGCATGACGCCGCTGCACATGGCCGCCGGCGTCCTCCACACCGACATCGTCGCCTGTCTGATCGAGCTCGGCGGCGACGTCAACCGCGTGGTGGAGTCGTCCCGCAACACACCGCTGCACCTGGCCACCAGGGCCGCGGCCAGCAGCTTCACCAACACCCACGCCGACAGCGCGGGGTGCCTGACGGCCATCTTGGAAGGCGGCGCCGAGCTGGAGGCCGTGAACAAGCAGGGCTGGACGGCCCTGCACATGGCCTGCAGCGTGGGCAAGGAGAACGTGGTGGACCTGCTCCTCCGCTACGGCGCCGACGTCAACAAGGTACGCTGAAATAGGGATGTCCCGATCAGCATTTTTTGCCCTCGCGTTCAAGTCATTGATTTTGTGTATCTGCCGATACCGAGTCCCGATCTGAGAGAGGGAGAGAAGTGCTGACGGACCTGCACTTGAAGTGTCGTCAGCAGAGTGCGTTACAATGTTCCAATGCCTTTCAGCGGTTGGCAATGTCATGTTGCTCCTGTGGATGTTTCTATGGGAAGCCAAGAGGTTTTACACTCTGTGCCACTGCACTGCTATAGATATTACATGTTATTTTATTTTTTTTAAAGAGAGAATGTATTAAGATATTTATCCGAGGGGAGGTAACACCCGATTCCGATCGAGTCTGACGTCATGTGATCGTGATCAGGACATCCCTATATAACACCATACTCATCTTTACATTTGCTATTAATGGCCTTTGATTTCACTTTCATATTATACAGAAGGTGAAGGTGGCGTCCCCTCCCTTTGTCTTATTTGAGCAACTCACGGCGTGCACAAATTCCAAAAACAATAAAGAAAGTCACACATAAGATCTTAATGCAAAAAAAATCTGAATATGAAAAGCAGACAGATACTATGCCTCTTGTATTCTGACTCACTCACACATTCTTTTTTTGTTTAAAATGAATGACGATTGAGTATGATAATGTGCTACACTACAATACTTTGTGATTGATTGATTGATTGATTGATTGATTGATTGATTAAAGGTGACCGCCAACGGACAGAACTGCCTCTACCTGTTCCTGGAGCACAGGCCCAACCTGAGTAAGAAGCGGCTCCTGGGCAAGCTGCTCTATCTCACCGTGCCCCTGAAGCTGACCAACTCCCTACCCAGGTGCCTGCGGACGACCGAGTATGCCAAGCAAAGATCCCAGCTGGCGAACTTCTCCCAGCAGCCTCGCGCCCTACAGGACCTCTGCAAGATCCGGGCCTACCAGCTCTACGGCGAGGGCGACAAACCACTGCTAGGCGATCTGCTCCCGCCGAGAATAATCGACTTCATCTTTGACTACTGGGACAGCCCCGTCGAAATCGACTTTGACACCGACGATGACAAACCGAGGAGGCCCAATGCCCACCACTTCGTCCCTCCTCCTGACTTCTGGAATGTACATTTTCCACATTTCCCGCGCCCCCCGAACTTCCCAAACCACACACGACCGAATTTCGCCAACAATCCTCCGAACGCACAGAACGCTCCGCGGGATTTTCCAAATGTCAACAGCAACTCCAATCCGCCACGTGATTTCCCACACCTTCAGGAAATGTATGCAAACATCTCGCAAGACTTAGAAAACATGATGCGAGACTTCGGACAAGGCAACGCACCGCGTCCTTCTGCAACACTTGCCAACATCTCGCAAAACCTCGAAAACATAATGCAAGACCACTTCAGACAAGGCAGTACAGCACGCCCTTCTGCAAACACTAGGCAGGGTGCACCAAGCACTGGCCAACGTATGCCAAACACCGAACAAAACTTACCAAACACTGAACAAAACTTTCCAACCACCAGATATCATTCCAACCACCAGATATTCACTTTCACAACCGAAACCAATACAACCACAACACCCCGTTTTCCAAATGCAACAACACAGGGTGTCCCAAGCGCTGGACAAGCCGGCGCGAGAAATACTCCAGGAAGCACCCCAATCCGACCAGGAAGCATACCAGCCTTTCGCAGTCCACTGATCTCAGGTATTCCCTTTCACAGTGTTCCCTCACCATTCCCGAACGTGACCCAAAGGTCTGGCTTCACATTCACCACAGATGATTTGGGAAACATTCCCACTTTCTCAAACCTTCCAAATTTCAGTTTTAACTGAGGGAAATTAAACATCTTTTACAAACAAATTTAACATCTTTTGAAGCACTTTTTTGACAGAAGTATGCACTGGTGTGCTAGAATATCCCATTTCCAAAGTCTCTACCTCTGTGAACAGCACATCAATGGATGGGTTACTGGCTTGGCAATAAACGTGCATATTGACTTACATACCTTCAGATCTCTGTGCATAATTCCTCTGGAGTGGATATATTGTACGCCTTCCAGTATTTTGCGGAATATACAAAACAGTTGTTCCGTGTCCTTGGAACTACCGGTATGTAAATCTGAAATAAGAAATACTTCAGCTTAACAATTTTGGAATTTCCATAGAAAAAAATGTGGAGTGGACTATGGTATATTTTCATAACAACAGTATGATTGTCGACTATTTTGAATCTTTCAAGTGTTAACATTTTAGCACACTTCTTACATCTTAACCTACTAAGACCTAAAGGGTCTACAAAACTTAGCTGAACTGTCAAAGCTGTTACAGGAAAAAAACACATTGGTGCTACAACCGGTCCTACAGTTTTTTTTTACAGTTGCTACTCACGGCCATAATGGGCTAAGAGAAAGTTGCAAGGTTTACTGACAAACAAACAGTTAATTTATATAACTACTGGCATAGAAATTATGATTGACATTACCTGAGCCGTGAGCAAGCTCTTCTTTGGGTTGCGAATTTCTCTCCTGGATCCAGTCCTTTAGAGAGCTTTCACAAAGCTGCATTTGAATATAAAGCATCAGGTGGAACTGCACCTGTCAGACATAAAAACAAACAAGCAAGAGGAGGCTAAAATGTATGGCAGACATTTCAGAACAAGCATTACATATACTCTATGTTATATGCTTTAAGAAGGGTGGATGTGTGGGCATGTGTGTTTTTATATGCTTTGTGGTGGATATGTGTGCATTTGTGTTTATTAGGGAAAACAAAAAACAAATAAACAATAAATTAATTAATCAAGAACCTTCATCATTAATTCATCAAGAATCTTTTGCTGTTTGGTAGAGAAAAATGACCATAATAAATTACTGCGAAGACCTTTCGAGCATCTCACTTCAAGGAATTTGAGAGTTGATACTCCTTGTACAAGTAGTTATTATATTATGCAGTAGTTAAATTAAGTTCAATCAGGCCCTGCGGTGGGCAACCAGTGGGGCACTCAACTGCCATGCAGCCGACCCGGGTTCAGTACCCGGCCTGAGTCGTTTGCAGACTCCTCCCCGTCTCTCTCCCCATTCGCTTCCTGTCTACCTCTCAAACTATCCTGTCTAAATAAAGTCATAAAAGACCAAAAAAATAATTAAAGAAAAGAAGTTCAGTTTACGTTGCACTTCTACCTCTGTCTCCATCAATTGTATGTATATGTGCTGTGTGTCTTCTTGGACACCACATACTGTAGATCATGCACCTGTGCGCATACTGTTACGCAGTGGTCGAGTTGTAATATCAAACCAGGGGGGATGGTCTGAGACGGATTGTGATTATTGGAGATTCCGGGGTTTCTCCCCCCAGAAAATGTTGAGAATACAGTTGTTAAAAGTAAATTTTTAACGCAATATTTGAATGTATAGACTATAAATTAATATACAAACTGTAGATCTATGGTTTTAGAGGGGGATGATTTTTGACCATTTTCATTGTAGGGGGATGGCATCCCTCATCCCCCCACAACTCGAGCCCTGCTGTTCCGTACCTCTCGTGGCTGCCTCTCGGCCCACGGCTGGCTGCTGTCTACGTCCAGGTAGGAGTTGTTGTTCACCTCCTCCTTGTTGCCATCCTCCGACAGGGCAGAGTCTTCCCAGCTCATCACAGGACAGGTGGGAGAGGCCGTCGCCGCCACGGCCGGCTGGCCCAGGTAAACGCAAGGCACGTAGTTATCCGCATTCCGCTGCAAGACTTTGGTGAGCGCGGCCTTAGAGGTGTCTACGCCGCCAGTAGCTCCGGCGGCTCCGGCGACCAGAGACATGTTTGCTAGCGAGCTGCTGACGTCTGGCGTCACAGAGTCCCTGGGGCAGTCGGAGCCCTCAAATACTATTGAAGAACCGTTACTGCTACCGATACTTTCCTCTTGATACCTAAAAAGTCAAATTCAGATTTTGTCACATACAATCATACAAAGTGCATGTTGTTTGAGAATGTCAAATATATTTTACTGACAGTAAATTCATGAAAGGAGTAAGATCACAGCTATAAAATACCTTAGTGATGGCTTCTGGTCTTCAATGGCTGGTATTGACGATTTTGCTAAGGATTCTAACAATCAGAAGAAAGACTTAATCAGTTTTCATCAGTTTCTATGAATTGCCTCAAAATTGACGATGGCTGCATGCTACAAAATATATTTTTGTTAGTGTAAAATACCTTTAAGCCACTGGCTGGTTGTTGCTGGTTGAACATGCTCCATCCATGCCGTATGGTAGCCTACAATGTTGGGGTGCTGTAGACTTGACAAGACTTTCACCTCTCTGAGAACCTGAAAGCCACACACACACAAAAAAAAACAATCAGCGTATTCAAAGGCTGTATACTGTGTACTCCTCATAATCATGCCGTAATCAATAGACTTTATAAAATAATAATAATAATAATTTCATACTTTCACACAATCTTCTCTTGTCACATTTCTGATGAGAATTTTCTTCACAGCGTAATGTTGCCCATCCAGCTTATTGAGGACCTGAAAGCAAATAATGTCATCAGTTGCATAATGCAAAACTAACAGTATGCAGCAATATGTTATACAACAATGATTTTTTCAAGATAGCCGTACCTCAAAGACTTTTCCGTAGGCACCTTTGCCGAGAGCTGAAACCTCTTCAAATTCACTAAGATACCGAGACGTTTGTGCGTGGAAAAGACCATCATTGGTTCTGCAAATTACAAACACAGAGTATTTCCACGCCGTTAGCACTGGCCTGAAGGCAAACGTGGCAGAAAACATTTTACAGTAATTACAGAAACATTATTATCACCTTAAAAGACTGCTTTGGGCATCAGCACTGAGGTATTTACAATCCTGAATGAAGAGAGAAAGAGAGAGAGATATACTCGTCAAGATATTAAATCACAGTTTTCATTTGGCTGTCGCTGCTGTGTCTTTTAAAGATGTACATAACGGTGTCATAACATTGTCATAATGCAGTCATGCAT
Organism: Engraulis encrasicolus; assembly: GCF_034702125.1. Classification (NCBI taxonomy): domain Eukaryota; kingdom Metazoa; phylum Chordata; class Actinopteri; order Clupeiformes; family Engraulidae; genus Engraulis; species Engraulis encrasicolus. The sequence goes on along the minus strand of NC_085873.1, from coordinate 29,940,939 downwards.
GTGTCATTAACATTTTGTCAATCTCATAAACATTGTATAACTTTGTCTTTAAGTGAAATTCGGTTATGACAAAGACAGGGCTAACAATGTCAACTTTTCATGGCCATAAAACATTTATGAGATTGGTATTATGTTTATGACTCGTTCATGACACTATTGTGACAGTGTTATGTCATACGTATGACGCCGGCTTCAGGTAAAGTGTAACCCACAGATGATTTACCAGAGTAATTGCACTGTCCAACCACAGGCAATGCCCTCTACACCAGGTTGGAGTAGGTGGGGGTCATGAAAGGAGTAAAGATGAAAATTAATAAAATTCTAAACATTGATAGCTTTAGGGGAGAAGGTTTAGGTCGAAAAAGGTTTGAGCAGTGGAGCAGGCCGCTAATGTTGTTGCCTGGCAATGTTAAAGTGATACTGTCCCATTTTCGGAAGTAAGCTTATGGCAGTGCAAATTTTACCTCCAAGCCAGCAGTTAACATTGAGTCCAGCTGGCGGCTAACTGGTCTCATAAGACTCAATGTTAACTGCTAGCTTGGAGGTAAAATTTGCATCGTCATACCCAGGGAACGGTTGAAAGTACAGGAGAACGGTAAAATCCTATTATTTAACTCAAGGGGAGGTGTAAAATAAGCTTCTTTCCAAAAATGGGGCAGTATCACTTTAAATGTGATGATACACCGAGCAACGTTTTGAGCAACATTTATTGGCAATGATACAAGATTGTTGTTTGGACCATTATCACTGTAGCCCTATGAATCAAGAAAACTAAAATTTAGAGTCAATGATGTTGTTGCCAGGTAACATTGCTCAAATAAAGTTGCTGTGTGTGTATGATTACCCCTAAGTGAGCTTTGCCGACTTCCTGTGTATAACCGAAATATAAAGGGATGCAGACACTGCATGCGAGTGTTCTGTAAAAGGGTCAATGACGATTAAGTAGTAGCACACCTCAGGGTGGTGCAACCGCAGCTAATGCCACCATTGTATGGTTTAAAATAATTTTGGTTTTGGTGGACTATCAAATAAGCATATTCATTACAATATATTCATTACCAATTAACAATCAATACACGGGCATTAGCTGTGGACGTCTGAGCCCACATTTTTTTTAAATAAATATTTTTTTTAATAAATTTAATAAAATAAAAAAAAGACCTTTGCCCAGAATATAATCGAGTCAACCCACCTGTGGGAGGACAGAGGCGCTGGCTGCCTTGAGCAGCTCCGTGAAGGCACGATTATGTTGCAGCCTCACCGTGCTGAACTCGTCGCTGATGGCCAGCGGGGAGAGGAGATTCATACCCACCAGCCTCTGGCCGATCACTAGGAGGGCGAAAAGGGGAAGATATATTATGTCAAGAGGTGCAAACACACTGTTTAGTAGAAGCAGATGGGTGTACTAAGAAGCTGGTTCAGGAGTAAACCAGGTTAAGTTAAGAGGTAAATCATCTAACAGAAGAACCTGGAGGACTCCATGCTCTTCTATGTTTTACCTCTTAACCAGGGTCTTCTATTAGATGTTTTATTTCTTAACTTAACCTGGTTTACTCCTGAACCAGCTTCTTTGTATAGGCCCCAGATCTCACTGAACAAGTACAGCGAGTTGACATTTGCAGCAGACAACAGCAAGTGCAGAGTAAAAATGAGTACATTAAAACGGTTAGATAGAATTGGGGAAGTTATTGAGTCAGAGGTGGAAATCTGCCGTTGGCAAAAGCGGAGCTCACTGAACAAGTACAGTGAGTTGACATTTGGAGCAGCCAACAGCAAACAGAGAGACACATCAGTAGATTAAGCCAGTTACATCAAATTGTACAACAATATCAAATCAGGGAGATATACAACGCTAGAAATGTACATTGAAAGGGTACAAGGAATGAAGTATGTCAACAAGTATGGCTTGTAAATTGACACATATTGTAGATACAGTATGACAATGTGATGCCCCTGTGCTTTTTCTTGTATCAGCTTCACAAGAAAATCCTCCAGCAAGCCGATTGCCTGGGGGCTTATTCCAGCAAGCAGGTTTAGTCACTTACCATGGTATGCAACCTCCAAGTAAGTGGTAAATCTTCTAATAGAAGGGCTCTCTGTGTTTATGCATTTATTGAGATAAAGCCACAGGACTGTTCTGTTAGCAGTTACCACTAGTTGTACTACCGGCTCTTTTTTCAACTTTTTGTTTGTTTGTATTTTGTCACTTCAAGAAATGGGTGACAACACTCACATTACTGCATTGAGTTCCAGCAGTACTCAGTGCCATGTTGTAACGTGACAAACATGTAATAGTAGTAGTAGTAGTAGTAATAGTAGTAGTAGTAGTAGTAGTAGTAGTCCTACCCTTGAAGAGCATGCGTGACCTGTTGGGATCCCTCTCGTAGACAAGGCACAGGTGTTCCAACAGGGATCCCAGCAGCAGGTGGTTGGGGATGGAGGATGTGAACTCCTGAATGGTGGTGTACTGCTTTCCAGCCAGGAGGACTTCGCAAGAGTTCTCTGTATCTGAAGCTTCATTCACAAGAAAGAAAGAAAGAAAGAAAGAAAGAAAGAAAGAAAGAAAGAAAGAAAGAAAGGACGACAGAAAGAAAGAAATGACCAAAAGGCCAACAACAATATTGCCAATGCAAAAACCATGTATCTTTTTAATGGCTGGTATCCATTTGGCTAAGACACATTGGCAAGTGCATCAGCCTACATGATAGTGGTTTGCTACTTTGCTAAACAAATAGAAATGCATTCTACCTTCAGCAATAACTTTGGCAAGCAGTCCGACTACTATATCCATTTTCTGCTGATCCATTATTGACACTTATTCGGGAAAAGACCACAAGCAAAAGCAACAAACGTGGCAGCAAAACTATCAGGCTGCCTGCCATAAACAAACACACGTATTTCTCTTCGGGCTGTGTGTGAGGGAGGGTGGGTTTGGTTTGGTTCGAGTTAACTTATCTGCCCAAAACACAACTCAGATCTTTTACACCCAGGGCAGCGTCCTGGGAAGCTCTCCAAAAACCATAACATCATAAGTTTCATTCACAGAAGGGGTGTGGGAGTAGTATGCTCATAGTCATACATCATCTCAAGGCCTCTGTGTACAGTAGGGCCAGTGTCTACATAATATAATAGACTTAAAGAGGTGTAATTTTAAGGTGTGGATGGTGGGAAGGGAACATGTCCATACACCCTTTTGAGATAAACCTAGCTTGTCCCCTCCACTTTCTCACAGACCTAATGCAAAAATAGCAAACCCTTACAATTTACCATATTAATGTCCCCACCACTTCCGAGTCAAACCTACACCTTTAGTAAGCATATCCAAATTGTTTCAAATGCATGGTAGCCTACAGCCAACCACATAATCTGGCCAAGTCTTACTCCTATTTGCATTTGTCAAACGCTGATTCACAAAAACAGAGTATAAAACTGTATGCCTGTTGTTGTTGGGTGTTTCTGCAGATTGCCCTTTAAGGAGAAGACTGGGAATGTCGCCCATCATCACCCACCCCAACCCTCTTACTACAACCAGAGAACGTTTTCTTATAGGGAGAAGATCCACTCATGAGAGCACCCATTGAAAATGAATGGTAACGATTCGTAACGCAAACATGGCGTCTACCCACACATATCCCGCCTTTCCGGTTCCACGAGCCAATTGCCTACTGAGCTGCGCTGTCACTGATCCAATCATCTGGCCACATCGACGCACGCGTGATCAAAGGATTTTACGACTGTTCAAATCTATCTGCTAAACAACGGTCGGTTGACGACGTTCATCGACAGCCACAGACTTCTATTATAACTGTTATACTATACAAGTCAGTGTCAACAGCTGATAATCATGTGTTCTGCGTCTAGAACTAACGCCATAGCCTTTCTACCTATAGATCCTCTCTGCTAACGCCCAGTACCGACTGGGGAAACTGCCAGGCGGGATCCGCGGCGCGCAATATCGCGCTGGGGGTGTGGTCACGCATACTCCCATTAGATTCTCCCCGGGGCTAACTGCGCTGCTCAGCCGACTTTCGAGCCTCGCGGCGCGGCCTGTCTCGCAGCTGACACCGGGTAGACCGAGCGAGATCACAAACGGCGAACGGTCGTTTGCACACATTACTCACCCAATATCACAACACAGTGTGTACATGGCTTACATTTGATTGTATTTTGGTCCTAGATAACATTTAAGCCCCGTTATATCATTATAGAAGTAGTCTAATATAAGCTTGTAGCTGCCTGGTTCTGGTAAAATGCTAACGTTAGCTTACCCGGTTAGCTCAAAACATCGAGTGATCAAATGGCAATGTGGGGTAACCTATTTGTGTTACATAAGTTCGTTCCATACTTGCATAACACATGTTGCAGCATTTCTTACTTTCAATTAATTGTTCAGACATAAAACATTAAATGAAAATTTGGTCATACTTTTTTTTTTGTTTAGTCTGGGCGATTGAGCGCTATTGTTAGCGCTATCATTAGCTTACCTGTCAATGGTTAGGTTTTATTTCAACAAACCACTACAAACAAACTTGTCGGAGGTATCACCTTTATTTATTCAACATTTATTGACATAACAAACATGAACAGTATGCTTACTGTTCCAGAATAGTCATAGTATTGTAATTTACCGTGAATAAACATTTGAATGAGATCCGTAGTATAATCCTGTCCTTTTGCCTGCCTGTGGAGCAAACTTGGTCGCAAAGCACAACGTATTGTCGTGAACTGCTGCACATGCGCAGTTGTAAAAAGCTGTCCAAAAAACGAGTGAGAAAAGTGGTCATAAAAGCTGTATTTTGAGTTACATGACTCAATTTAACAGTCTAGACTAATCAACTTTTCACCACGGTTCATCCCGGACGGTTTTTTTTTAGTGGCGTTGACGATTAGGTTACTTATACTCCCAAACTGGATTCCCCCATTCATTTCCCCATTGACTCTCAGCTCTGGTCTCACTAATCGCGAAATAGATCCCCGAGAGCGTCACCAAGATGGCCGCCCAGTGTCATAACTTATTACCGGAAAAGAACTTTGCTACAACTGTCTTGTTATCTCGCATAGCCTACACTCCATGCACACTCCAGCATGTACTCAACAAACCATGTGCTACTTACTGTCAAACTGAACATCTTCCTCATCATCATCTGATAAACTGATAAAAAGAGAGTCGGTCGTCTGCGTTGTGCTATTTTTAGACGTATGCCTTGGGAGTAATTGGTTAGCTGTGCTATTACTACTGGAACTTTCCTCAATGTTGTCGTTGAAGAATTTCCACCGTCGATTCATCATGTTTCGTTCCATGTTTTCAGGCGTCCATGAACGTGGGTGAAGAGGAAGAAAACCGTTTTCATACCGCTACATTTGCGTTCTCTGAAAATGCGTAAACCAAGGTTAATCTGATAAAAACAGGCTAATATTTAACACACACCACTACCACTACCACACGACCAGTGCCTCCGACAACTCGCCATGTTTGGCTGACAGCAGGGACCGTCAAGAAACCATCCAATATACCAAGGCGGAAAAACACACAATTTAACATCTAGACCTTTATGTTGAAATGGCTAACACGGCACATTTGTGACCTAAGCTTAGAGGCCGAAGTAAAATATAAACTTATCCTTGTAAGAGTTTGTTTTGTTATTTGTTCGTTCCTTTCTAGAATTCAACTTTAGACACTGTCCCTGCGTGGCTATGCACGCTCTGTTAATGGGATGATGAAATGTTTCAAATACTGGAAACTGCTGCTCTTTAAATTGAACAGCATGCCTGCTTAGCACTAAAAATGTGTATGAATATAAATAGGCAGTAGTTGGTAAATTGAGTAATACAAACGAAGTCCCTCCCGAGATAACCTTCATAAAAACTACAAAGAAATTGGGAGCTCAGTTACAAATACGTTATTAAATTATAAAAAGATGTTGCTACACTTCAGAAAATCCACAAATGGTTTGACAATGTTGGGCTCACAGACTTATCAAACTGTTTGGGCTGTGTTTGCAACATGCACCCTGATTGCACAACTCGCGAGATTTTGTGATGTTTCACGAGATTTTTCTGACGTAGTACTGGCGCGCGGAACACAACAGCGGCGCTGCTGTTGTTTGACGCTGCCACAGCATGTTTTTATGAAAAATGCCACGCTATGTTTCTTATTTAGCCCAATGGTTGCACGGTTTGTGTGTGATTTTCAAAACTGTCGCGTGAATGTGTTTACAATGTCTGAAGAAGTGGCGTAAGCTAACCTCACCCTAGACTAGCTATTTAGCTTCGATTAAGTTTCCCAAACAAAAGTTGGGAAGACCCACAATAATTCCTGTGGCAGTATTTGGACCTGTACAACAGTGTAGTAATGGAAGACTGGTGAGTATGCTTTATGAACAACAAATAGACCCAATTATATATCACAGACATTTCAAAACAAAGTAAACGTGTGGTTACTTGCATTCATTGGAACATCTGACTCATTGGTTGACACACTGCAGGCCTACCTGTAGGTTCATCTTAAATTCCAAAACTTAATAAACTTGTCCATTTGTAGAATATGACAAAGGATAATAAAGTCATCCACGCGCATTGAATTCTGTTCTCAGCACTGAGCCAGCTCGCGCCATCAAGGCCATTGACAAACACTCAGTCCATCAGATTTGCTCCGGGCAGGTTGTGTTGACTTTAGCAACAGCTGTCAAGGAACTGGTGGAGAACAGCATCGATGCAGGTTCCACCAATGTTGGTAGGTAACTCAATTTTGGTTTGGAAAATTCATTTGATAAATAAATCTAAGCGCTCAGCTATTTTTTATGCAAAGGCACTTGCCCTGAAATTATGTATTTGTGTGTCCACCTCATCACAGAGGTCAAGCTGAAGGAAAATGGAGCAGAGTTGGTGGAGGTGTCAGACAATGGCAGTGGAGTCGAAGAGGACAATTTTGAAGGGCTAAGTAAGACGACGCACAAATGCTTCCAGTCTCAACTCCAGAAATGACTGTTCAGTAACAGATCCTCTGTGTGTGATGTATGTTAATGTAAGAATTTGAAATTACACTTGACTTGACTAACGAAGTGGCATTGCCCTGTCGTGCCGAAAAGTGAGTGCCTGCCAGAACACGAGTGCCCTCATTGAAACCAATGACATTTTTTGAGAGAAAATTATACACATTTTTGCAGAATGAATTACATAATTTATGAACTAAAATATGCTTATGAAACATTACTCGTCCTCCACTTAATATGAGCTATTTGAATGAAACTGTAACATTTGTTATGACAATTCTTCGATTCTTTTATGGAAATAATACTGAAATTGTAACCAGTTCTTTGTAATACTTCCAGAAGGAATGCAGATTCTTTATTGATAGGCTTTCCATCTTAAATTGTGTCGGATTTATCTGCAAAAATGGGTAACAAATGTCTGAAAAATTGGTCATTGGTTTCCATTGGTTTCAATGAGGGCACTCGTATTCTGGCAGGCACTCACTTTTCGGCACGACAGCNCCAGCTAATGGGATTACGTAAGGGTTAACGTTCGGCGAGAAGGTCGCTACCGTGGAATAGCAGCACGACAGAGAGAATCTTTAGACCCCGACGCGGAGCGGAGGGGTCTTGTTCTCTCTGAAGTGCTGCTATTCCACAAAGCGACCGACTCGCCGAAAGTTAACCCGCTTATTATATGGATATACTTAAATGATTCACACATGGCGGGGACATTTCTTTAGGCCAATTTAATGTTAAGTCTATTGTAGTTTTTAATGTCAAAAGATTGTTGCTGCGCAAAACAAAACAGTGCCGTTGTGGAACACCGCTAGGCAACAGCTAGGTAGCCAGGACAACAGGTGTTGTCTATCACAGCAGCTGATTAGAGTCTTGTTGAAAAGTCGCTTTAGCAGTGAAAAGTCTTGTTGCCATTGACAGCGGTCTGTTATAGACCAACCCGTCCGTTATCGAAAAATAACAGACGTGCGAACGTTGGGGAGCCCCGTTGAAATGAATGGAGCATTCGACCGATGACGTCACACCATATAATAAAATGAATTAATGAACGTTATAAATCATCTGATTGTGTAAATAAACTGTCTGCTGGTTCTCTCTCCCACAGCCTTGAAGCACCATACATCCAAACTGCGTGACTTCTCTGACCTAATCCATGTGGAGACATTTGGCTTCCGCGGGGAGGCATTGAGCTCGCTCTGTGCCCTCAGGTATGTTAGCAGTCAGACTGAAGTACTTCAACAACCGTGAACAGGAAAGGCATATCAGTGCTTAACCAAATTATATTCCAATATGCAACATTGCATTACACATAGCTGTCGCCTTTGTATCAACTGTAAGAAAATTACAGTTATTTAGGTATACTATTTTGGTGACAGTCCTCGGAGGGATGTGTTGCCTTCCTCAACAGCACTTTAAGCCATGGACAAGGGTGTAGGAAACCACCCACTGCTAGTTATAGGACTTGAATCTGCCACCTTCTACTTCCAAGACCAACTGGGTGACTGTTGGGCTGTAGCTGACCCTATGCCCCAGCTTTTATTGAAAACCACTCTATTTGGCAAGCCAGAGTAAATGTGAGATTAAATGTGAATATTTAGTCTGGCCCCGATCAATGAGACATTGGAAGATTGTTGATGGGAACAACCAGTTGTTTTTCAAACCGTGTCTGTGTCTATTGGCCAACACTTTGTCGTCACTCCCTCAAAACCCTGTCCGCTTTGCATCCAAAGAATTAAAACAAATCTCCTGCGTTGTGATTGGTCCGCCAGTTTCAGGGCCTGGGGCATTGTCCGAGGCTAGAACCACTCGCAGGCAAAAAACAATTTTGGCTGCTGGCGGTCGGGGCTAGTTTACTAGGCTACTTTTTTTCCTATTTTGCTCCCATCCCTTCTCTAGTGACCTGAGTGTGGTGACGTGCCACAAGACCGCGCAGGTGGGCACGCGTCTGGTGTTCGATAACGGCGGTCGTCTGACGCTGCGGTCGCCCCACCCCCGCCAGCAGGGCACCACCATCAGCCTGCAGCAGCTCTTCTACACGCTGCCCGTACGCCACCGCGAGTTCCAGCGCAACATCAAGAAGGTGAGACACGGTGGCGCTGTGGCGCAGCGCGCTGAAACCCCCCCAGGGCTCCAGAGTGCGACCAATTTGGTCGCATATGCGCCCATTTTTTTCAATGGTGCGCCTAAAAAATATTTTTAGGCGCACCGGTGCGACCAGCCATCAGTAGAACAAAATCAATTACCAAACAACCGTTTTAATGGACATAAAATTAATAGTCATTCTACAGTAGTGGCCCATCATCACACAATACAACGTGTCGATGCGGTCATTCCTTCAACTCCGCTGAAATACCGGTAGCTTTCTCCCCCTTCCTCGTTCACAGGCAGCCCGACGTTTCAGAATAGAATGTTCGACTTCGCTCAACTATCCGAGTTCACATGTGCCAGCGAGTTTTGTGTTCTCAACCAGGCGAGTTTTGCAACGGACGAGAGAGTTACAATCACGGTAAAAACAGCAAAATCACTTCAGGATATGTTAAACACGAGAGAGTCACAATCACGGGGAAAACCTAAATGGCTTGAGCGGATATTAAACATTGCCACACAACAACGCAGACGGGTGCGGGTAATTGCCCGTTTCAGCCGCGTGCAGAGCTGGCCAAACAACAGGTGACACGCTAGTCTGTCGGGACTTCTGTGAGAGTTTTTGATCGCGACTAGGGCAGGCTACATACTTCCTATCAGTAGGCAGGGCATCGTTCATGCACCTCGAGACAGCACGAGAGGGGGAGAGAGAGAGAGAGAGCGAGCGAGCGAGCGAGCAAGCGCAATAGTGCTGTCGTGTCTGTTCGTAGCGCTTGCTAAGATACCACAATCATTACGCAGAGGGAGAGCGCTCAAAAACGGGGAAATAGACAAAACCCAATTCACCTCAGATTCCACTGTAAACATAGGCTAGGCTATTTGTGTCTAATTATTTTTAAAATCATGAAATTTTTAGCAGGGTTTGTTAAAAAAAAAACTATCCATCCATCCATCTATCTATCTATCTATCTACCTATCTATCAATCTATCTTCATATTGTAACTCTGTGCTTGTGCCGTGGCCTTATTGCAGAAAAGGCTGGTATGTTGATCTTACTAGTCAAACACATACTGACTAAAAGGCTACTAATTTGGTCTTTTCTACCAGCCAAACTGCTTGTAGCCAAGATGTGTTAGTTAGGTAGCCTACTGTCATGTATTTTATAAGGAGCACATTTGGAAGACTAGCCTTTATCACATGAAAGGCTCCAGGTCTTTTAAAATATAGCAATAATAATAATAATAATAATAATAATAATAATTATTATTATTATTATATTGTTGTTGCTATTATTATTGCTATTGTTATTATTTTTAATTATTATTTTTTAAAGCTGAGGTGCGTGTGTGTATGGGGTGGTGAAAACATTTGGGTGCACCTAAATTTTGTGCTGGTGCACCTAAAACATTTTTTTAGGCGCACCAGTGCAACCAGTGCAAAAAGTTAGTCTGGAGCCCTGCTCCCATTTGGGCTTACATTGCCCACGGGGATCCCGGTGCGAGTCCGGCCGGGGTCATTTCCCAACCCTACCCTGTCTCTCCACATTCACTTCCTGTCACTCTCCACTGTCCTATCTGCAATAAAGACCAAAAGCCCATAAAAATATCTTAAAGAAGGTGAGACACATGTCACACGAAACCTGAATGCAGAGGTTTCCAGGACTCTCTGGAACCAGAGGGCTTTTTAAAACATATATATATATATTAGGGATTTGGTGCCTTTATCAGATAGGAAATGGTTGGGAGATTGAGAGATGGGGTAGGGTTGGGAAATGACCCTGGCCGGATTTGAACCTTCAAAACCCATCTACAGTACTCTCCCTCTGCATGCTGTGTGTGTTTTTCAGGAGTATGCGAAGATGATGCACGTGCTGCAGTCCTACTGCGTCATCTCCACGGGCGTGCGCATCACCTGCACCAACCAGGTGGGCCAGGGCAAACGCAACACCGTCATCTGCACCAGCGGCAGCAACAGCATGAGGGACAACATCGGAGCCGTGTTTGGACCTAAACAGGTTACAGTTGATTGTGGCCTCACTACAAGTATTGATGAGATGATGGGGGAGTTCATTTCAAACAGTCCTCTCCTTTTGCTCTTGGCTTCGCTTCACTGACACGACCCTGCATCCCTGGAGAAAACAATAAGGTTTCCCCACTGTCAGCCTTTTTGAGGCTTTTTCCCCATTCAACATCGATTGAAAATCAGAAAATGACCTTTGAATGGTGCTTTTGAGAGGTGTTACCTCGCATCAAGAGGCCGCAAGCAAAAGGCTGTGATGTACTAGATTTAGTTGAACCCATGTTTTCATTTATTTTCTGTATAGTATTGCATGCAGTTAACACATGGTAAAAATTGGATGGAGGTTAGGGATTGTTGTAGCGCTAAGGTTGCTGGTTGGATTTCTGATGCTGTGTCACTAGGTGGTTGGTTGGTAGGGGGTTGTTTGAGAATAACCAGCACTCTTCCCCATCCTCCTCCATGATGGAGATACTACACTGAGCATAGTACCGTCCCGTTGCACTGCCCCCATAGACATGTATATTTGAAGAGTTCAGATGCAAAACACCCTAACTCCATTTCTGAAGACCTGCACTTCTATATTTTTAGAGAACCCCGTTGTTGGTTTGGTTTACGTTCATGTACTTGATAATACATATAAATAGTTATATTACATAAATAAAAAAAATTAAAAATGCAATTTTGATAGCTTTGTATTAAATAAAAATGAATTAAGATTATTTTCTGAAAAGGCACTTAGGGGGTTTTGCATCTGAACTCTTCATTTATATTGAATAGGTTTTATGCAAGTATTACCTTCTCTCCATGACCCCCCTGTAGGACCTCCGTAACCCCTCCTGGGGTCCTGATGGTTGATAACCGCTGCCTTAGACGTGTCTTACGTACTTATCCATGACGAAAAGGCTGCCTTTGTTTTGTGTTTCCCCCTCAGCTCCAGAGCCTGCTCCCGTTCCAGCAGCACAGTCCTACTGATGCCGTGAAGGAGGACTACGGACTCAACGGATCAGAGCCCCCCACAGATCTATTTACGTATGTCCGACTGACGTCGTATGGACGGACTGTGCTTGTTTGCAATGTTGTTGTTTTAGCATTTGAAGCTGTCCAGATGCTTCACAGGCTAACATGTGCCCAGATTATGCACGTTTTGTTTGGGAATATTCTCTACATTGACTGTATCTCTCTATACATGCTTCTAAACCAGTAATTTTAAACCTTTTTTGAACAAATGCCCCCTTGACCCCATCAAACGCCTCCCAATGGCCCTTTCACCTCATCAGAAGCATGAAATAGACCGTTGAGAAACACTAGTCTGAACAAAGTTGATTTTCTTTGTTTGTGTTTGTGCAGCATCACCGGTTTTATATCCAAAGGTGACCATGGATTGGGAAGAAGCTCAACAGACCGGCAGTTTTTCTTCATCAACAAAAGACCTTGTGATCCCCCAAAGGTGATGGCAAACATTTTTCACTGATTGTGTTAAACATGTTAATGTTTCTTTGAATACAACAAAGCACTCATCATGACTTCTAGTTAGCTCACAACTCCTGATCTATTACGTTTTTACACCATAGGTGTCCAAGGTGGTGAATGAAGTTTACCACATGTACAACAGGCACCAATATCCATTTGTTGCCCTCAACATCACTGTGGCTTCAGGTGAGTGCACGTTGGTCACCTCCTCAATTTGGTAAGTCAGCATGGTGTCACTGCCACATGCAACTGCAAGGGTGCCACTGCAAGGGTGCAACCATGTTGAAACGGGGGAAATATTTACATAAGCGCCTACAATATTGGAGGAAAATTTAATTAAGCTTAATGTGAGGACACGGCTAGCAAACTTCATGTGGTCAGTTGCAGGGCTGATAGTATTCAGGCTCCATGCCTGATTTCAGGCTTGACAGAGTTTGCAAAAATAAAAACATTGATAATAATTAGCCATTAGGTTATTCTTATCTCAGAAAGTGTTACAGGTTCAGGGGTTTCTTCTACTATCAGGCTTGAATAATGGTCATACACAGGCTATTAAATGTTTGAATATAATGTGTCAAAATAGGCCTACGTTACGTCACTATGCAGTATCTTGTCGTCGTTGTTAGAGCAGGGAAAAAAGTTCAGGCTCAGGATTTTTTTTCACTATCACCCCTGCATTTGTAGTATTGCTCTCTCCCATGACATATGGGAAATATGAAAGCTGACAGACCAGTATCGTGGCAATATCAGATCGCTTCTTATCATGTCCCGACACTTTATCTTCATATTTATTTGTTGCCACTTCACATAATTTAACATAACATTCAAATAATATTAAAATAAGACACTCAACATATGCAATTAAATGACTATAATTCCCCTGTATTTTCAAATGAATATGGTGGATGCCTGATTATTTGTGATGACATGAGACATGCCTGGATGTCTGACCTGCAGCACAATTTTATTTGCGGTCATTATTGTGTAGAACTGCACAATGATTGTTTTGTTGACATTTAATAACAACAGAATATAATGTGAAATGTGTGGTCCCTCCCTCCTCTTTTTTCTAGAATGTGTGGATGTGAATGTCACCCCAGACAAGCGTCAGATCTTCCTTCAGGAGGAGAAGCTTCTGCTGGCTACCCTGAAGAGTTCGCTGATCGCCATGTTTGAAACTGGCGTCAACAAGATCAGCCTCACCAACCACCCAGCACCCAGTATGCAGCTCTTGTCTCTTGTCACTATTTCTGTTACATACGTATGTCCACTTTGATCAATACTTATGCCGGCCAACCTCATTAAGCATTTGGTGAAACTCATTGTTGAACTGATTTTTCATTCTTTGGTATTTGTTTTCAAATTAACTAACTTTTAACCAATACAATTTTTCTTGTTAGGCGTAAGTCGACTGGTTCAGCCATTCTATACTGCTGAAAGCCGGGACACCGCTGCCTCAGAGGAAGTTAGTGGAGATGCTCCTCCTGCTTTCTCCATCCCAAAGCAGTCACCCTCCATCAACCTAGCAGGCCTAAAAGCAGCCTTCTCTAGCCAGCACTCTCCAAGCACTACAGCAAGGAACGGTAACGTCAAAGACTCCCCCACCGGGCCAACTCAAAAGACCATGCAGTCATTTTTCGGCTGCTCGGAAAGGACCACCTCCTTCAAATCGTGCAAGACTTCCCCTCTGAAATACTGTCCAAAGGACTCATTCAAATCCTCCTCTTCCTCTGAGAGACGATCTGTGCTGGATGTCTTCAGGTACGATAAACACTCGGAGAGCGAAGCCGATTCTGGCATGTCGGACCACTGCTCCACCACGGGTACACCAGACAGCTTGTGTTCCACCAAATCAGAACTGGACTCACCCGACCTAAGCCGCGTTAAGAGGGAGGAAAGGGAGGACGGCATTGCGACAGCGGACCGCACTGCAGAAGACGTGACACAGGAGCCACGTCAGGCGGATGCTTCAGAGTCTTCCAGCCCAGAGGCAAAGAAAGCCAGGCGAGATGATGAGGGCCTGTCCAATGAAAACCACCCAGTCTCAGAAGGTCCTGTTTGTGTTGCATCTTCATCATCCTCCTTCATCACCTCTACTGGTAGTCAGCTGGATGCTGCGACTAGTGTTCAGAAGAGAGCAGTGGCGCTGCCGTTCAGCATGAAGGACCTGTCGGGCAGAGTGCAGAGGCTTCAGGAACAGCGGGTTAGTTTCCATGGCGATGCTGCGTTAGGACGCCTTTCTGGTTGTTCAGCCCAGCTATTCATTTTAATTCTTTAGTTTTTGTAGACTCAAAATGTGTGTCATTCCAATGTTATAGTCATTAAAAAAGACTTCACTACGGTGACATTATGCAGAGTCTTCAGTAATACATTATGACTTGGTCATTACTATTACGGTAACAGCAAATTTATACGGTAACCATTTAGCACATGTCTTAGCAGATTAATCATAACTGATTTTCCCTTTTTTCCCCCTCAACAACTTGAGTGACATTAATGTTATACTTCCATAGCATTCATATGTACAGTATGTGAAAAATGAAAGCCTTGTATCCTTGTTAGAAGGCGAGAGGAGACCGAGGGCTGATGTACCGGCGCTTCAGGGCCAAGATCAGCCCAGGGGAGAACCAGTCAGCTGAAGACGAACTCAAGAAAGAGATCAAGTGAGTTAAAGGACAATTATGGACAATTTCAACATGCAGTTGTATGGCTATAGGCTACGTTTGTTTTGTCAGTATCTGATGCTTATTTTATTTTTTGTTCAGTTTTCGTGATTCTGGACATTTTTTAGGAAACACCTAAACATACTCCTAATATTGTCCCAAAGGTTATGCAACTTCAGCAGACACATTATGGCACAGCAATACATTTTGGGAAGATGTTTGGAGTATGTTAAGACATGTTAAAAAAGGATAAAGTAGGCCCTGCCGTGGCCTAACAGTAGGGCACTGGGTTACTATGTGGGCGACCCGGGTTTTATTCTGGCCTGGGTCATTTGCAGATCTGCCCCCATCTCTCTCCCACTTGTTCGTATCACCATCTCCAACTGTTCCATCAAATAAAGGCCAAAAAAAGCCCTAAAATAGAGAATTATTAAATAAAGGATTAAGTATAAAGTAATGATGGATGCAAGTGTCGTCCATGTTATGTCTTGCATACATCATGAATTCTGATATCTATTCATTTATGTTTTTTTTCTTTTTGTTCCAGCAAGGATATGTTCAAGAAGATGGAGATTCTTGGGCAGTTTAATCTGGGCTTCATCATCACCAAACTGAACTCTGACATCTTCATCGTAGACCAGCATGCCACCGATGAGAAGTACAACTTCGAAATGCTGCAGCAACACAACGTGCTACAAGGACAGAAGCTGATTGTGTAAGTATTCTTCATTTGGTGAAGTGAATGGTCGGTTACACTTCATTTTACCCTCCCCGTCACGTTAATTGGGTACAGTGTAACAAAGCATGTAATGGATTACCGGTAGGTATGTAAGTACATAATATTAGTTACACTAAAACACACCATAAAATAAAGTGTTATCAAGTCATCAAACAAACATGAAGCAAAATGAAATGATTTAATCAGAAAAACTGAAATGCAGTGTTGTTTTAGATTACATTTGTACGTCTGCTGTATGTGTTGCATGGTGTCTTTGATTGTGACGAAACTGAGAGTTTAATTTCCCCACAGGCCACAGAATCTTCAACTAACTGCTGTTAGTGAAACGGTGCTTATAGATAACCTCGAAATCTTCCGGAAAAATGGCTTTGAGTTCCAGATAGATGAGGATGGTAAGAGCACCAGCCATTATTTTTTCATTCATTTGTTTTTGTTGTGTTTTTGTGTGTAGTGTTTTAAACAGTGCGGTGGGACGGAACAATGCTCAGGGTATCTCAGTCATGGAGGAGGATGGGGAAGAGCACTTGTTAATTACTCCCCACACCAACTTGGCATTTCGGGAGCTGAATCGGCAACCTTTGGGCTTCAAGTCTGACGCCGGATGTCAAACTCAGGCCCGGGGGCCAATTCTGGCCCGTGGAGCCATTTTATTCGACCCGCGAGATAATTTCAAATGCGTATTACAGTTGGCTCACCTACACCATTAATGTATAGTGTAACAAGACTTGAACATGGAATTTGGTCTGTCACAAGATGTGCAGAGACATTTTAACTACCATATATGATGTGAGTGAAATCTACCTATGAGTGAAATTTAACTGTGAGCATGTATGCATAATTTAAAAATAAATGTTGGGTTCGGCCCGTGACTTTGTTCCAGATTTTCATTTTGGCCCTCAGTCAATTTGAGTTTGACACCCCTGCCCTAACTGCTTTGTAATCAGACTAATGATGAACTTGACCATGACTTTCTCAGGCTGACATAATTTCATATTTTGCTGTTTTTGTTTTCATTTTTATTTTTTTGTTTTATCCAGCACAAGTGATGCAGAGGGTGAAGCTGGTGTCTCTGCCCACCAGTAAGAACTGGACGTTCGGGCCGAGTGACATCGAGGAGCTGATCTTCATGCTGAGCGACAGCCCCGGGGTGATGTGCCGGCCCTCACGTGTCAGGCAGATGTTCGCCTCTAGGGCCTGCCGCAAGTCGGTGAGTGAAAAGGATCTTGGATGGTGTTTCTCAACAGGGGCTCTACAGCATTCAGCAGCATACAACATTCATATTTATTATGTTATTGTATACGTTTTCTACAGATTTTAAATGAATCCCACTAAGCTACATTAGGCCTCTTTAGGGCATTAGACCACTTCTTTTCACTATTTTGGAGGAGCATAGATTGCATTATGTAAAAAGACCTCTAAGTGTGTATTTAACCACTTGCGTGCATGCATGGAGTTTGTAAAATAAAATACAACCGTAACAAATATACAATGTCTTGCCATTTTCTGTTAGGTGATGATTGGTACAGCCTTGAATGTCCATGAGATGAGGAAGCTCGTGTCTCACATGGGGGAAATTGAACAGCCATGGAATTGTCCACATGGCCGGCCCACCATGAGGCACCTGGCAAACCTGGACCTAATTTCTCAGAATTGAAACTGTCAAAAACCCACATTGTTGTCCTGTCTGAGTATATTTATACTTTGACAGAAATGCTTTTTTTGTGCATATGTCAGTATGTCTAAATGTTTTGTTTTTGTTGATGTGCTTTTAACAGAAAGCTTCAAGTGACTTCTTATTTACATTCTGACCAGTGTGAATGCTTGGAATGGATAACATCTTTGCCAAATATTTGTCAGACTAAGTTTATGTACATATGGTAAATAGTGTCTTTTATCAATATTTTGTATGTAGTTTTATGCTTTCAATCAATAAAGTAATTCAAAATCTGCTAGTGCTTTGAGTGTGTAAGTAAATTTGTCATGTGCATAAAATACCGACTTGACGTGTTGACGTGACTTGATTTGTCACTCCGCAGCACCCGTAGAAGAACACCTTAGCAACTCAAAGTTTGGCATGTTGCTAAGGAAGTCCTGTGGCTGTGTCTAGACTTTTTATTTTGTGCATCAGGTAAATGGCTAAAGGGGATAAAAAGAAGAAAGGCCAAGACAATGTTTCTACACCAAATGCATCGTTAAGTAAATTAGAAGTCTCTGAAGTAAGTATTGCGCAGGACGTAGTGGCTGATTTGGCAGCAGGAAAGGAGAAGGAATTGGCGGAATCACCTACAGTGCCTCAAGCACAACCTGTGCTAGAAAATGAAGCTAAAGAGGCCATAAAAGACATTAATGTCTTTGTCAACATAATCATCGAAAGGTGGGCTGTTGGAAATGTTTGGTTTTGTCCAAATAATAAAAATAAAAAAAATACCTTTATTTCTTTAAATATGTGCTGACTATTTGTAATAAATGTTGACAGATATGAAGGTGAGAAGGTTAATGGCGTCTTCCACGGAGATGGAGTCGCACACTTTCAGGGAGGTCACGTTTACAAGGTATACCCAACTGATTCTCATCTCTTCACTGTGTCGAAAATAACGGCATAAAAAGACAAGAAGAGAATGAACTATTCTGGACATGATTACGATTTCAGAATCATGTAGAGGTGCACTGATGCAAAACATTGTTTTCCAGGGTGTGTTTTCAGATGGATTAATGCATGGACCTGGCGAATACATATGGGCAAATGGAGTTCGCTATAAGGTATTAGGATGTTATTTGAAAGTATGACTTTCATAATAATGTAGATCATGTTAAGGATCAAAATAACATTAAAATATTGAGGAATAACATATTCATGTTAAGGAGGTCACCATCATCATCATCATCATCATCATCTTCAACATTATTGTTGTTTAATAGGGGGAGTTTGTTGCTAATTCCCCCATGGGTGTTGGGACATACACATGGTTGGATGGCAGCTACTATGAGGGTGAGGTGTTGAGTGGAATACGCCATGGCACAGGAATGTACAGGTGTGGCAAGACCTCGGTCACCTACAGGGGACAGTGGCACCAAGGACAGCGACATGGCAAGGTAACAACACACTGCCACACAGTATCTTACCCTACATTACTTTCAAGATAAACAGGGCTGATAGTATTCAGGCTCCATGCCTGATTTCAGGCCTGACCGAGTTTGCAAAAATAAAAACATTGATCATAATAAGCCATTAGGTTATTCTTTATCTCAGAAAGTGTTACAGGTTCAGGGGTTTCTTCTACTATCAGGCTTGGATAATGGTCATACACAGGCTATTAAATGTTTGAATATAATGTGTCAAAATAGGCCTACGTTACGTCACTATGCAGTATCTTGTCGTCGTCGTTAGAGCAGGGAAAAAAGTTCAGGCTCAGGATTTTTTTTCACCATCACCCCTGGATAAAGATTCAAGATTCATTTAGGGTCCCGAAGGAAGTTGGTCTTGGACTTTTACACTCTACGCTACAAACTATACACTTCTACACACACTGTATATGAATAATACTGTGTAGTTTATTATAAAAGCATCCAATACTGAAGTAACACTTAAGGAGAACCTAGAGAAACAGGGCAAAAATGTAAAAAGCTTAAACGTGAAGGAAACCCTCATTTAAAACAAAATGAGCCAAGGTATGTGGAATATGAAGGAAGATCAACGTTATCATACCTGATACCGGTACAGGTACTTTCACAGTATTTTATTGGTGTAACAATTGTTGCATGTTGAATTATTTTAAAACAGGGCATAATCTACTACAACCCGGAAGTGACATCTTGGTATGAGGGAGACTGGGTCAACAACATTAAGGAAGGATGGGGTGTCCGTTGGTATGCACAAGCTCCTCATGACACTTAACTAGGCTCCACAAAGACCACTATAGATTTCCCCTAAACGCTTTCTATTCCCATCAACCTGTTCCTTTCCCCCTCGTATTTCTATGCATGTGGGACACATGATGTATCCCACCTTGTATATTTTTGTACTTACTTTCAAACAGAGTTGTTTAGAGTAGAAGTACTCTTACAGATGTAATGACAACACTAGTAGTGTGATATTACATGGTTTCAACTTTGTAATATCACACTACTAGGTGTTGTAATTACATCTGTAAGAGTGCTTCTACTCCTATTTCATACCACTCTGCCTTTAACAGCATTTCTATGCATGTGTGCAGCAAATGAAAGTCCTTGTATCCTTGTCTAGTTACCCATCCGGAAACATCTATGAGGGGCAGTGGAAGAACGATATGAGAGATGGCCAGGGCAGGATGAGGTGGCTCCAACTGGGGCAACAGTACAGCGGAGACTGGAAGAACGGCATCCAGGTCTGACTTTGTACTAGGACTTCACCTACACAGTACAAAATGCGGTGTTAATTCAACACTTTCCTAGAGAGTACTCTGGGACCAAACAAATAACACTCTAGTCTAGATGATTCTTAAGTGTTGAATTCACGGCCAGAATTAATTTTGTTGTTGTTTGGTTCTCTTTCCTTTGTGCTTCCTGTGCATTGCAGCATGGGCAGGGGACCCACACGTGGTTTTTGAGGAGGGTTGCCGGCACGCAGTACCCCCTGAGGAACGAGTACGTGGGGGAGTTTGTGCAGGGCCTGCGGCACGGCCACGGCGTCTTCTCCTACGCCAGCGGAGCCGTCTACAGCGGCGGCTGGAAGGACAACAAGAAGCACGGCCAGGTTAGTAGTCACACAATATGGGCCTGCATGCCCATGGGGGAACCACAGGTTCGAGTCCGGCCTGGGCTATGCCCCATCTCTCTCTCTCACTACCTTCATGTCATACTCTAGACTGTGCTATATCACCAATAAAGACTTTCCCTTAAAAAATGAATAAATCGAACGTAGTCACACAATTTGAGCTAGACGAACCCCTTAGCGCAGCACTATCTCTCAATGTCATGGCAATGTTGTTATGATGTAGTTAAGCATTTTCAGCTAGTGAATAGGGTCGCCGGCGACCCCTGCTGCATTAAGAGGCTACTAAGTTGATCAAGTTAACATAGTAACACTTCATTTTTGGGTTCGCTTTTTGCCACTAATACATGCCCAATTGTCTGCACAAGTGACTAATAAGACGTGTGTTAACACTGCAGGGTACATTCACCTTCAAAAATGGCCGCATATTCGAAGGGGAGTTTGTCGACGATCGCATGGCGGAGTTCCCCACCTTTTGCATGGACGGCTTCACAACTCCAGATCTCAGTGGCATCAGGACACATACTCCCACTTCCTGCGAAGGTCAGATTGATATACAGCAGGGCTTGACACTGGCACCTGCCAACCGGCCAAATGCTGGTAAAACTTGGCTGTGGCTGGTAACAGTTTTAGTGTCACTAGTCAATTTAGCAGGATAGCTTATTCTATGGTATGTCATATCAGAATAGCCTATATTCTGCAATTGATCCCACGTGTATGAATTGTTTGTACACGTAGAAGGTCAACAAAAAGCTCACTTACTTAATTTCTATTTGTATGTTTTATTTCCATGTAGAAAATGGTGCACTCATCTTCTTGCTTTAGCACCTCATCTTCTGAGGTTAGATGTACAGTATAATGATATAGGGAAAAAAAGAAACAAAATCAAATGTATGGCTAGTACAATAGCTGAATGGCTAGTGACCCAGGAAAACCACTAGCCGCAATGGCCAGTAAGCAAAAATGTTAATGTCAAGCTCTGATATACAGTACAGTATACTATGTTAAGGGTATTGTGAACAAGACAACTGCATGTTGAAATTGGCATGACTTCTACTTTAGACGTAATGTTGGGCTTTCACAGGGCTTCCATGGACACTGTTTCTTTGGACGTTGATACAGTATCTATGGAAAAGTAGACAATTACTGAATTATATATTATTAATAAAATTATTGTTAATTAAAAACATTGAAATGAAATATTTGTTTCTGAAAGACACAATTCATGTCGTGTCAACTCATGATAGTTTTTTCCCCACTGCTCTTTACTGTAAATTACAGATGGCCACCTCAGACAAGTTGCGGACTCTGCTGGCTATGTGTCTGTGCTGGGGCCTGATGTATCTCTGGACATCAGCATGCTCTTGGAAGACGTCCCAGAGGACCACCAAGATGCAGAACTCAAGCAGGTCGGCTTAGCTGCAGCTCTCAATCTTCAACCACCATCCCACTTTAAACCTGCTACCCCACATGAAATGGATATACTGTATATATATATATATATTTAAATTACAGTGCATGCCTCTACAAGTTTGATAAATTCTTAAGAATTGGGACCACATACTAAGGAAGCGTTCAACACAATCTATATGCTGCAACACATAATCTTCATACGTGGCAGTATATGGAATGTGTATGTAGAGGCTTACTTTGGTTATATGAGAATATGAGGAATGGTCCACTATGTGCTAGCCTGGTCCTGACCATCCCATAATACTATCATTTCATTTCGTATTCATGTAATTCAAGTAGTGGAGCCAATCCTTTGGCGGAAGTACGTAGGATGGCTTGCGAGGCTAACTATGTGCAGGGCCAGATTAAGGGTGCCCGGGTGCCCTAGGCTACAGGTTGGTGTCAACTATGGAGAGGAGTACTGACAGGATTTAAAACTGTACTCAACACAACAGATGAATTTGAGTATCGCATCTTGTCAAAATTCTGCAATCAGGAGCCCCCTGGCAGATGGGGGCCCCCAGACTGCAGCCATATCTAGCCTGTGCGTTAATCCGGCCCCAAATATGTGCCATATAAGAAATGTATACTCCATATATGAATCATTATGTAAGTTTAATGTATAAACTTTTCTGTGCACCATGATGTTATGTGATGTTGTTTATCTATGGCAGGGGTGGGGAACCTATGTCTCGAGGGCCGTTTTCTCCTGCCCCCAAGGTAATTTTAATGTTATGCAGCTTCACATGAAATATGACATATTTTGTAATAGAATTTAAAAAAAATTAATTTGCAATACAATTAAGCTTAAGTTATATTCAGGGGACCTAGAGAAGGTGTGGTCTGTTGTAAACGTGATATAATATAAGCCTAAAGTGCAGGGGGAAATCCTGGTTTGTGTTCATAGTACGGCCCTCAGAGGACTTTTATGGCCCTCAGATGAATTTGAAGTGGCCTCTCGAATGAAAAAGGTTCCCCACCCCTGATCTATGGGGATATTGTCGGCCTCATCTGTAGGTTTAGTGTGCGGTGCTGTGGCACATCACAGAGCTCTTGAATGTCTTGAATCTTCAACGAGTTTTTAAGTGTTTTCCTTCACCACATGACGTCATGTGATGTCCTTGTCTATGGGGATGTTGTTGTTTTTCTGGTGTCCGCAGGTGGAGTTTGCAGTGCTGCGGCACATCGCAGAGCTGCGCGGCATCTACACCTTCTACAGCAGCCTGGCGCTGAGCGAGTCCCCCGACAACACCTTCCTGCTCACGCGCCTGCAGCTCTGGCGCCTCCTGCTGGACTGCCGCGTGCACCACCACGGCCTCACGCTCGCCGACATGGACCGCCTCATCAACGGTGAGGGCAGGAGGGCACACAGTTGCTGTCAACACACACACACACTCAACACCTCCTATATTTCCCTTACTTCACTATATCTGGCAACCATGTATTCACGACATTTACGACTGGGTCAGTTCTGATAAGCGACCTAGAATTGTGTGCTCATGACATTGTATGTATTTGCTGGGGGCCCTCTCAGATGACTTTGTCCCGGGCCTGGCCAAAACTATCAGCTGCCCTGGTGATGCAGCATGCAGTTGCTGTCAATACTCAACACCTACGCTATTTGCTGGATTTCCTCTGGGTATTTTACACCCATCTCACACCCCTATTAAAGTATGACTTTATTTCATTTCTAACTTTAATTTCTAACTTTAACTGTAACTTCTGATCCCCGTACTTGCAAGCAGTGAGGGGCAACCTGGATTCATTAGTTTCAATCCAGTGCCACATATTCCAAATGACCTGCTTTTTCATACCCTGGTTGAATTAGGGCTTCAATGAATCAGGCTTAAAAGGGTTAAATAAAAGTTAAAGGGAAAGACTCTTTTTGCATGTGTGGGCTTATTTCTGGAGTAAAACACATCACTCTACACACCCATACCACTTTTTTCTCATTTGGTGCAGTTTGGAAGATACTGTGTCAGACGGTATCCACTCAACAGTAGCTGTAGGGGTATTATAACCAAGCCCATAAATGAGTTGTCCCCACTTTTTAAATGTTGTACAGTTGTGCCATAGTTGAATCAAACATTTACCGCGTCTGTCACACCCCCGCCTACTTAAGTTGTGGGTCGGGGGAACGCCAGGCATCATAGTGTGGTGTACTCCAAAAAGAAGGCCAAAGACTGGCAATTCAAAATGGTGGACATAGAGGAGCCCTACCTATTGCATGTATGTATATCACAAGGTCACAAGGAATACTTGGAAATTGATGGCGGTGATAGATTTTCATTTTAAAAAAGCCTCAAATTTGTGAATGGGTATCAACTAAACAACTAAAATATATGACATACATACTCCACCTTTGGATGTGTTTGGAAAGCAGGACTTGAGCCCTCTGAAGAGCCTCACTCTCCCTTCTCCACCATGTTGCTGAGGAACTTCATCAGCTCTCTGGTGATCATCGCATACCACACATTCCAGAAGGAGGACGGGTAAGCACTGCACCTCAGTCTAAAGGGGGATTCATACTTGGCGTGACTGGCGCTACCCTCCTTCATACTTCACTCGCGACCTCACTCGCGACCTCACTCGCGCCGTCACGTGACCCAAAATGACGTCACACGCCGTGGCGCGAGCTGCCGTGGCGCGACGTCGTGCACCCCACATTTTTTGTAACTTGTCGTGCGCCACCAGCGACCATGCAGGTAGGCAGACAAAGCAGGAGTTGCGAAGAGAGGCTACAACTACTGTAGGCTACTACAGAATGGATCCTGCATCATTTTGAGGATAATAAAATGTCCTAGAGAGTTATTTTATCTTCTCTCTTAAATGTTGTTCAGTGAAACAATTGTTTACTGTTTAGCACGTTGTGTTCGGCGATCTATTTATAAATTCTGCCGCCAGAACAATGCTCTCACATGGTCTTGGAATGATCTGGCAATGTAGGCTAACAAAAAATATATGTTTCAATGTGGTAGGCCTAAGTCACAAGTCAGACGTTCAGTAGCCCTACAGCAGCCGTGTTTGGTTTTCTATTTTATACATCCGTAGAACTCACGCTGCGAGTTGCGAAAGATACTGCCGTTTCTCTCATGAACAGCAGAGGGCACTTCCGACAATGCGAGTAGTCGCTTTTGAAGTATGAATAGTCTGGCGCAAGTGATGACGTCATTAATGGTTCTCGCGCCAAACGCGCCAAAGTGCGCACGTGAAGTATGCAGAGCCCTTAAGGCAGTGGTTCTCAACCTTTTTTTTTTAACAAATGCCCCCTTGGACTTATGGGGTCTGCCCATTGGTCCGACATCCCATTAGTCCGACAGACAATAAGCCATGTAGAGTGAACCTGATGAAGCAATAGCGAAACGCGTTGTTCACAAAATAAACTACCAGCAAAGATACCAGTGTGCGGTGATTCGTCCTTCATTTACTTGGATTACTCTTACTGCACATCACCAGCACCTGGACAGTGGTTGTGCAGGGACGTTACTTTGACACAATAAGCCATACGGGAGCATCACGCAGTAGGCTAGGCTACACATGGGCACGTCTTTTCAGACAAAAACATGCCGGTTATTTACTGACAGGAATTGTTTTGGGCATTGTTCTTACTTTTTATGACGCTAAAATAATTGTATACTGACAGAACATGCCTTTACTGACGGTTAGGATTAGGAATCGTTTAGGTTTGGGCGTAGTTTTAAAGTGTGTGGTCAGACTAATGGGCCGTCGGACCAATGGGCTGTAACCTGGCCTCTTCACTAGCCTCCCGACGCCCCCTTGGCCTCATCATAAGCTTGATAACGCCCCCTTACTGCAGAAATACACCAGCGGCGATCGATTTGCGAGACGAGTGCGACAGTTTGAAGTTGAAATCTTTTCAACTTTCTATGACACGGTTCGGCGACAAGCCGCGACAGCCAATGACTGTATAGAGGTCAGTGACCACAGCCAATGGGAATGCTTGAATGCTTTGCCTTCTGCCTGTACGGACATACTCTAGTCTCCTCAATCGCTCGTATCGCTTGCTGCTGCACTCTGTCGCTTGAATCGCATCGCGCCTGGTCTATTCGCGCGGTTAGTATTAATCGGACCAATGGGCTGTAACCTGGCCTCTTCACTAGCCTCCCGACGCCCCCTTGGCCTCATCATAAGCTTGATAACGCCCCCTTAGTATTAAAACATGAAATGGACTAATGCCGCCCAGTGGCAACTAAGCAGCTCCTGCCGGAGGCGGGTTTTAATCAGTGTGTGTGCTCTGATTGTCTTCCAGATGGTCCAGTGGTGGTGTCATAGCAGGACGTTTCTCCAAGTTGATGAGGGACAACATTATCCCCAATGCAAAGCACGTCAAAGGTAACCTTTGCCCTTAACCTAGAGGAGAGTGCCAGCAAACGTGTGTAGGTATGACTGTCCAAGGCTGGACTGATAATCTGGCACACATTTTTCCGGTGGGCTGACAGTAAACATGGGCCTATATTAGGGCTGCTCGATTATGGAAAAAAATCATAATCACGATTATTTTGGTCAAAATCATAATCACTAGAGGTGCTCCGATTGCTCGGCAGCCGATCATGCTCGGCCGATAATGGCCAAAAATAGCCTGATCGGTGATCGGAAAAACATGCCGATCAAAAAACCGATCCAGAGATATTAAATTCCTCACGCAACCATTTCGCCTTTACACCTGGCGCTGCCTGCATGTAGCCTAGGTGCTGGCTCTGCACAGCTGCTGCACCAAAATAAGGCATCTTTACTTGTCTTTAACTTTTTGGAATTCCCTCCTTCATTTTCACCATTTATAATCATATCTGCATCAACAATGATCTGATTTTCCGATCCATGCGCAGTTTACATGACGCTTGTAATTTGTGAATGACGTGTCAGTCTCGCCATGTTCACTATTTTGAGTTACAGCCTGTCAGCACGCAACAACTAAACGTTTCCAAAACAATCATCAACTGTATTGTTTTTAAAGTTGTAGCCTAATGGACAGCCAGGTCATTAGTTTTGTAGTCGCTGCAACACCAAACAGCAACTAGGGAGAATGGACGGTGAAACTCAATGAGTCTGTGCAGGGAATTCTACATTCTATGACAGTGTTACAGAGAAAGAGCTTTCCTCGCAGACACGCTGTGTTGTGCGTGTTCCCTGTTCTTTCAAGTGAAGTTTTTTTTTCTTGTTTTGTGTATGTAGAATCTCAAGTGTTTCAGTCACAATGTAATTTGCGATAGACTACTTCTCGCCCGTTAGCCATTTTACGTTATAACCTGTGTAGTTGCCTCGGTCAGCGCGCGACAAGTTCACGTTGTCCGCACAAGCATGCCAACGTTATTGTTTTCAAAGTTGTAATTGACAGTCAGTCGATTAGTTTGATAGTCGCTGAAACGCCAAACGGCGACAGAAGTGAGAGGGAGAGAGCAGAACGGTCGCGGAGCACTGCAGCTGTGGACAGTGAGTGACAGAGAGGGGAGGGGCTCTCCTCACGAGGCTGCTCATTTAAAGCGACAGGGTTTTTTCTCGTATGCAGAAGACGAGAGACTGAGATCCAGGTGTCTGAGCTTCAATTCAATCTCAAATAGTTAAGTAATTATAAGCAATAACTTATAAATTGATGTAATGTTTCAGTTTCAATTCAATCTTAAATAGTTTAGTAATTATATGCAATAACTTATAAATTGATTAATACTGTAGACTTACTTGTAGGCTATATTACCAACACTAGTCTGAAAGAGCTGAAAGATAATAATAATAATAATAATAGCCTAATAATAATAATAATAATAATAATAATAATAATAATAATAATAATAATAATCATAATCATAATAGTAATAGCCTAATAATAGGCCTACATTGTGAAAGCGACATGTGCAAATTAAGATTGATTGGTTTATGGGCAGAAATATTCAATAAGGATAATTAATAGGCTATTAAAAAAATAGGAAATAATTTCTGTGATCGGCAATGATCGGTGATCGGCAGATAAAGATTTTTGGTGATCGGTATCGGTGATCGGGCCAAAAAATGGTGATCGGAGCACCTCTAATAATCACGATTATTAATCACGATTATTGATTTTTGCAGATTTTTT
Organism: Engraulis encrasicolus; assembly: GCF_034702125.1. Lineage (NCBI taxonomy): Eukaryota > Metazoa > Chordata > Actinopteri > Clupeiformes > Engraulidae > Engraulis > Engraulis encrasicolus. The sequence goes on along the minus strand of NC_085873.1, from coordinate 29,912,681 downwards.
TTGAAAATGATAACAAGATGAAATATAACCAAGAATGAATTACATACGGGATGAGCGAAATGAAATTAATTGTAACAATTATGTAAAGGCAATAGCATGAAACTTAAGTGGACAGATTTCTGGCCAGAAACACCAGCCTGTCAGTATGTTCTGGCTTCAAGGACGCTCTCAAAAGTAGGTCACTATTGCCATGATTAAATCACGATTAAAATCACGAGTTCGATTTCACTATTTTATCACGATTTAGATTTTTCGATTAATAGTGCAGCTCTAGCCTATACTGTTTGTTTGTTTGTGAGATTTTTTTTTTTCATTCGGGAGGGACTGTTTACAGGTGGCGACCCGTTGGTCCATCTTCAATATTGACAGTGGATTGAGTCAAGCAGGATATGCAGTTGTACAAAATGGCTTGTATACTGTATGTGAGAGGCCAATTCAAACCAGAAATACCCGATGAGTTGGCTTTTTTTTTGCTCCCAGTGCAGCACTGTCTATGTCTATGCGTATGTACACTATATATTTCAATATCCTCTGATATTGAGTCCTTTTTTTATTTCTCTCTGCAGGGTATTTCTGCAGGGACCCAATGCGAGCAGTGATTGCTGTGAACTACATCAACAAAAATTACGAGATTTACAAGATTTTCTGCCAAGCCAACTCACTCACACATCCCAAGGAAACCATGACCATGCGGCAGTTTGTGCTGATGCTCAAGGTAATGTAGACCAGGGGTTCCCAAACTTTACCCTGACAAGGCCCCCCATCGACCCCATATTCCTACCAAGGCCCCCCCCTTACATGGGTTGTACCACACTATTTTTCTGTGTATCCCCTTTCAAAACCATAGTCTTGACCTGTTAGTCAGTGCCCCACTGGAATATATGAAATAATAACTCAATGATAGCAGTAGTAATGTTCAGAGATGCAATAGATTATGGTAATGCAGTGGTAACACTTTATTTTAGGGATACATCTATTAGCACTAATACATACAATGTTCCTGTATAAGTAACTTGTAAGGCATGTACAAAGCAAAATCAAACATTTGTTAGGCATGTATTCGCAAATGTCTTGTTCATGCACAATAAGGGATTAATTACCAATTTAACCTTAGTAAGGACCTAGTAGGCCTTAGTGTTTGCTTAGTACATGCCTTACAAGTTACTTATGCAGGCATTAACATTGTATGTATTAGTGCTAATAGATGTATCCCTAAAATAAAGTGTTACCCATGCAGTTCTTAACTAATGGGATATTGTTAATCTTATTTTTGGTTTATTTTGGTGAAAAGGTGGATCACACTCAGGTTGGTTTATTTTGGTGTACATTAGTTATTTAATTTTTGGAAATATTCATTTTGTTTTGCTATGCTTTTCCTGCCAACCTGCTGCGCCCCCCAGCACCCCCTCGCAGCACCCCCAGGGGTCCCCTTACTTAAATCTCTCTGCAATGTCATAGCAATGTTCTTATGGTGTAGTTAAGCTTTCTAATAAATTTTAGTGTCAATTAATTGTGCAGCCCTAATTGAGACATTGCATTACAGCCTGCCAAGCCAGACTTCCCCATGCGTGCTTATAGCCATAGTAAGTGAACTACAATGTGAATTCCCTCCCGGCCTCCTCAGGATCTTCACCTGTTCGGCAGTGACCTGACCCCCAGAACCGTCATCCAGATCCTGGCCCTGGAGAACCCATCGGTGTACGCAGATTCCTTTAGCAACATGGATGTAGAGGTACTAAATTCTGAAGCTTGTAAACTGGGCAGTTGGACGTGTTCACATCTCAAAACCTCCTTTAGATATAGCGCTCTGTATTACACAAATGTAAGATTTTCCTTCTGTGAAGTCCTCACACCACACTTAACATTATGTATCTCGAATAAGGTGGTAATTGTATGGTAATTTCTATGTAATTTCAACATCTTAATCATTTATAACCATCTATTACAAGTAATTACCAAGCGTTCTCCAAAACACACACACATACACACACACACACACACACACAGGTATCACAGGGCTGTTGTGTAACACAGGCCTGTGTGCGTGATTGATAGATAGATAGATCAATCAATCAAAAATAGCTTATATTGCATATTATCATATATAAATGTCATTCAATGTGCTTAAGAGTCGATAAAAGAGAAAATAGATAGATAGATAGATAGATAGATACACTGTAAAAAAAAAATAGTTGAGACTATTTAAAAAAACAGGGCAACCTTCTGCATTTAGAATTTTAGGTTTAGCCAACAATGTTTCCATGATAATCTCAATTATGAATACACCGTCATATTTATTGAGAATTCTTAATTCAATCAATTTTCATTTCCTCATTCTACCAACACAAATTCGTCTTTCTACTGAACAGTCGGCACGTTCTGCCAACGATGTTCCCATGATAATCTCAACTATGATAACACTGTTAAGTTTATTAAGAATTCTTAATTACACAGTAAATTGTGTAGTGTTAAAATAACACTTAAAGAGTTAAAATTAACACTGTTCTAGTGTCTATTTGGTCCTGCTCCAGATCAGTGTTAAACACTGGTGTTAGATTTATAGTGTTAAGCTAACACTATTAAAGAGTAAAGCAGTTTCGGGGAGCACCCTACTAACATTTTTTTTAGTTCTAAGCAGGTTCCTGGAACACATGTGTTTTGGTCCTGCCCCCACTATCTCTCACCATAGTTGAGGTACCCTGATCATGGTAATTAAGCACCTCCCATCCTCCACCATGACTGAAACACACCCTGCGCCTGGCATCAGTTTGCCACACTGCTCTCTTAAGATAATGTTTAAAGTTGCTGAAAACATGTAAAATGTCTATATTTTATATATCAGTCTATGCTGTACTGCACCACAATGTGAGAGCAATTTCAGCTGAGCATGTATGAACACAATCTAGTGGGGATTAATACCAAATGTTTTCGTTAATGAAGTTTAAAATATAACCATACCATCTACTTCAAGTGCACAATGGAGCAAGCAATGTAACATGTGCTGTTACTGACTAGCTCTCAAAGCAAGGCACAAGCTGTAGCTAACAAATGCCATAAGCCAAAAGCGCCTTTAGCTTGCTTGCAAACATCAAGTGCACAATGGAGCAAACAATGTAACATGTGCTGGTTACTGACTAGCTCACAAAGCAAGGCACAAGATGTAGCTAACAAATGCCATAAGCCAAAAGCGCCTTTAGCTTGCTTGCAAAGCAGGTAAACAAGCGCTATGCTGTGCCATGCTGACCAGCCAGCAGGCAGGCAGGCAGGCAAATATTTAAAGCACTGTGACAGTCCAGGTTTATATACAGGCTCAAGAGTACCATGTGACCAGATTGATTAGGAGTTTTTCAGGTGCATCAATTGAGTCATGATATACCAGCCCTAAGTAATTAGGTTTGGCCAGGCGCTGATGGACAGATTGGTTGTGAGGGGCCTGCTTGTTACCGGCAAAGGTGTAACAAGTTCTCAAGTTATTTCTTCCACTCAACACATCTTTTGTGTGATGTTGTGTGCACAGCCAAACCTTAGATCAACCCAACCAAGTTGAGTTAAATGAATGAAATGGAATAATAAAAAAAAGATTGTGTACATGATTAAATCTGGAGGAAATACTGTTACTAATATGTAGACGTATATGATTTAATCGGGTACTAGGGCATACAATGGCGCAGACAAACTCCATCACCTCGAGGACTCCACTTGCTTACAGCCTGTTAAAAACGTACCGAAATTTGGCCATCCTGCAAACAAAGTTGAGAAAACCGGAGTGGAACTGGAACACATGTTGCCTGCCACTGCCAGCCCTTCCCATGTTGACACTAGGAAACCCTGTGTCGTGGCCAAGAAGCGCATGCGCTGAATAAACAGTTGTGGCAATTAAGTATTTTCAATTTGCAATATTCACTATTTTATGTTCACATATCACTGAGATGCAACCTATCGGTTTGATGTGGATTTTTCTGTTGGTTAATAATAATTCATATTTCCTGTCCATTCAATTGTGAACATGTAATTACTTGAACAAAGCGTAATTCTATTTTTTACGGTGTAGATAGATAGATAGATAGATAGATAGATAGATAGATAGATAGATAGATAGAATTATTGATTTATTCATGGCATTGTACTGTAATAGATTAGAGTGAAATTAATGTAATCTCAAATGTAATGTAATATTATCATTATGCAATCCATGAAATCATCATATACCGTAATATCAAATGGTTGCCACAGATAGTTTTCCTGGAGTTCTATGAGGCCTTGCTAGGCTGTGCTGAAGCGAAGCAACACAAGGACCCACAGCTGTCAGAGGGAAACCTGAGTGAAGACACCATCTCCCAAAATGCATCGGACACACAAGCCAGTTCCCAGAATGCATTGGGCACAGGTGCCAGCCCTCAGGTAACCAAGAAAGAATGCATCGCCTGTGGCCAACATTGAATTTCCATGGCTACATTTCACTACATACATTAAAGTAGCCAGTTTTTGCTGGAACTAACAAGAAATGAATAGTGAACAGATTTACTTCGCCTCCATGCCAGAGCTGCTTGTGTAGCTTTCACCGCTTTTGTAGCTTGCTCTTCCATACGAAGTCAATTACTTCTTCCGCCTTCCCGCCTCCAGGCCTGAGTTTGATACCACTGCTCTTAAAACTACAACATTTTGTTGATAGAGGAAGATCTTTCGAAATGCCTGGTAGTATGGAATGATTTTTGTAATGTGTGTTATTTTGTTCAGTGTGTCTAATACTGAACTTTATTTGCAGACAGGGTCAATAGTTAAATCTTCAAATCAGATGTCATCTGGACGGAGCACCACTAAATTGAGTGAGGTTTGTTTCAGACATCTACAATACATCTCCTCAGTGTGGCTCATCATGAATGGATGGTGATCATCATCATGACTGGGAATCATGAGTGCTTTCTGAAATACTACCACCAGCGCTTTCTTATTTTTTTGTTTGACCCCATACTTTATGTATTTTTATTTTGTTTTGAACTTTTGTAAAAAGCGTTCTGGTGAAGCGCATTTTGTAATTGGAAAAGAAAACAAAAAAAAACTCTCAATATGAACAGTCTTACTCTATACAGTAATAATGAATGTAAGCTTCTCGTCATCATGTAGGTGAGGCGGTCCAGAGAGGCAACGCACAGCACCCACACGCCTGACAAAGCCACGGCCTGCAGACCGAGCCCAGAGGGTCTGTGACAAAATATAATAAACGGAGATGTCAAACGTAAAAGTAGAAGTATATACAGTATATATATAAAAAGCTGACACTTTCCTTAGCACAGCTAACTTCACTGAGTAACTGCACTTACAGTAGACAAGCAGCTGAGTCTGTGCTGGCTGGATCAAATTTGTGGACTTTTTAGGGTTTTTGGTTTCTTCAGTGACAGCATAGTCTACAGTGGTGCTCATATGTTTACATACCCCAGCAGAATATACGCTTTCACTGCGATTTCTCACAAAATATGAAGGATTACACAAAACCTTTTTTTTTCACTCATTGCTAGTGACTGGCTTAAGACATTTATTAGCAATTTTCTGTGTTTACTCTTTCAAAAGCATGATCACAACCCAAACTACCCAAATGACCCTGTTCAAAAGTTTACATACCCTAGTTTCTGATGCTGAATATGGCCCTGTTTAACATCAAGGACCGCTCTAAATTGTTTGTGGTAGTTGTGGATAAGGCTCTTAATTTTCTCAAAAGCCAAAACAGCACATTCTTCCTGGCAGAATGGTTGTTTCCTATAATACCTTTGGGTGTCTTGGTGGTAACCTCACATTTGAGGTTTCCCCTGAGTGGCTCAATGATGTTGAGATCAGGAGAGTGAGATGGTCGCTCAAAAACCTTCATTTTATTCTTTCTGAAGCTAATGACGGGTTGATTTGGCTTTTTGTGTCGAAATAGTGTCATGTTGGCACTGTTGGAATTTTAATTCAGAAATGCAATATGAGGGGGTTAGGTTTGGTTGGAATCAAGCCATTGGGCAAGGGAATAATTGCATTGCAATGATCATTGCAAGGGAAATTGTTCAGGAGGCATAGGACAACCAAAAAATAACTTCAGGTGAAATATAGGACAACATGAAAAAATGTTTTAAACTGTACAGCAAAGAGGCACTTGAGGAAAGATGGGCTATTGGGGGTTGCCAGGAGAAAGCCATTACTACAAAATTGCAAACATGTTATTTTGCATATGATACACCAAATAGCATAGTGAGAAGCATCAGAATGCCTGTGACAAAGTCATTTGGAAAAAATAGATCAATATGGAACTTTTTTCAGCCACTTTTAACAGTACCATTTGGAGAACAGTCAACATAGCCTATGATGAAAGTTACACCATCCCTTCTGTGAAACATGGTCATGGACCACTGATGTCATGGGGACATTTGAGTTACAAATGCACTATACTTTTGGTCCATACTCGCAGAATGATGAATACATTGCCCTGTGAAAAATACTGGAGGAAACTTGACACACATCAGCCTTGAAACTGCACATGGTCCATTGTTTGGACATGCCAAAATGACAATATTTCAACACAGAAAGCCAAATCAACCCGTCATTAGCTTCAGAAAGAATAAAAGGAAGTTTTTGAGCGACCGTCTCACTCTCCTGATCTCAACATCATTGAGTCATTCAGGGGAAACCTCAAATGTGAGGTTCCAGCAAGACATCCAAAAATATTATAGGAAACAACCATTTTGCCAGGAGAGAACATTTTTTTTTTGCCATCTGAGAACATTAAGAGCCTTATCCACAACTACCACAACCAATTTAGAGCGGTCCCTGATGTTAAACAGGGCCATATTCAGCATCAGAAACTAGGATATGTAAACTTTTGTCATTTGGGTAGTTTGGGTTGTGATCATGCTTTTGAAAGAGTAAACACAGAAGATTGCTAATAAATATCTTAAGCCAGTCACTAGCCATGAGTGAAAAAGAAGGTTTTGTGAAATCTTTCATATTTTGTGAGAAATTGCCAAGAAAGCGTATATTCTGCTGGGGTATGTAAACATATTAGCACCACTGTATCTACCTCATTAAGTGCAATCTGTGTATCATTCGTTCATTTGTTTTTTTCGATTTAGAACAGAATTGAAAAAATGAAAACAGCATTTGACGTTTTTCCCTTTTCAAAACCAAAACCAGAAATCGTATTACGGTTCGTTCCAAACGGAAAATGGAAAATGAGACATTGAGAAGTCAAAAAATCAAATGCTATTTTCATTTTTTCAATTCTTTTCTAAATCGAAAAAACAAATGAACGAATGATATATGGATTAAGTGCAATGAAATAACTGGTGTAATCACTATGTAATATCATGTGCTAAGTTTTGTACTTAAACCATGAATTTACTTCCACTTTTACTTTTGACATCTCGGCTAATAAACCACTCTAAGATTGACCAACTGCCATTTCACTACAGGTGTCATGCTGGACAGTATTCATATGCATGTTTTTTGTTCTTGATTGTTCTTACCCAAGTTACAAAACAAATACTACACAATATCTATACGCCTGATATAATAAAATAAATAAATATGAATTAAATATTCCCCTGGGTGTGCTCACCTATCCAAGCTAGCCTCTTTGCATGGATGGGCCGTGTGGCAGTCCCATTCACTGTTCACATAAAAAATCTCAATTACATCATAACATCGCTATGACATTGCCAAGAGGTTTAAGTTACAGATTAAGGTCATTACAATTTTGGTAACAGTAAGGTTATAAACATAGGCTCTGCGCAAAGGGTAAAACCCATCTGTACATCTATTATGGTTTCTTCCACAGGGAACTGTTCAGAGGTGGTCTACAGTGAGGTAGAACCAGTCTCAGACACCCTGGTCCAGTCTATGGCAGCTCTAGACCCAAAAGGTACTGTACAGTCCTCCGATTTCTCTCCATAATATTCAATTTTAAATTCAGTTTATTCGCCAGACACTTGTCCAAATCCACATAGGCCTACAACATACGATTTACACACATAATAGATGAAGGACAGCACTCTTCAGATTTTTCTTTGTTTATTCGCACAAGTCTGTCCCTGCAATGTTTGAATAATAAGAATAGAATCAGAAAGAAGAAAAATCTGAGTGCGATCCATTTCCTAACTACCTAAGTAGGTTAATAAAAATTGCATTTACGACAATGACTTTTATACCATTTCTTCGGGGATTAAAAAACAATCTCTTTATCTGCTTCCAGACACTCTGCAGTGGGGAGGGGGTTCTCAGGGCAGCAGCGGAGGAGGGGAGTTGGAGAGCTGGATCCAGAGGACGCACCACTTCTTCAACAAGCTCTTCTTCCCCGCGTACGAACACATGCTGCTGCTGAACAGGGCGGTGGAGGAACAGAGGCTGAGGGAGGTCGCCAGGAGCCGCATCGCCCTGGCCAAGGCCAAGGAGGCCGCCAGGTACTGGAACCAGCCTACTGCCAGGCAGGGCTGTATTGAAGCTCTTCATGACTTCCAATGCCCACTAACGGTAGGGACACATACACGCGAATTTGCGAACTTTGCCATTCATTCCTATGAGAGAGGCGAAGGCAAGCGATGGCAAACGAAAGCAAGCGAACAGGAGCGAAGCGAAGCCAAATTATTAAAGAAAGTTTAATGTTATGCAAATGAGGAGCGAATTCGCCTGCCGCGGCCCAATCAAATCAACAACATAACTGTTCCATTCCATTTGATTCGCCGCAACGACCTGATGACGGTTGGATTTCGCCTCTCTTCGCTTCGCCTCCTATGTGTCCCTACCATAAGTCTCCTAAATGGGCGTGGCCACTTATAATATTACACCATGGGGGGCACTGTGGCGCAGCTAACTAAGCCCTCCACTCGGGCTTGCATGCCCATGGGGACCCAGGTTCGAGTCCGGCCTGGGTCATGTGTCATGTCCCACCCCACCCCCATCTCTCTGTCCCATTGATTTCCTGTCAATATCTACTGTCCTATCATCAATAAAGGCACGAAAAGGCCATACAAATATATATATATTTTTTAAAAAGAATATTACACCATATTGGCCCTACCTTGGCTTAATGGTAGGGCACTCGTCTACTACGCTGCCGACCCGGGTTTGAGTCCAGCTCGGGTCCTTTGCCAACCCCTCCCCGTCTCTCTCTCCCAGCTCGCTTCCTGTCATTACTACTGTCCTATCGAAATAAAGGCAAAAAGCCCTCCAATATACAGTATATACAGGGCTTTTTCTAGGAATTTTTGGCATGAGGGAGCATCATGGCAGGTTGCGGGCCCCCGTGACTGAGAAATTGACTAGGAGCGCTCAAAAAAGTAATTTATATATTTAAAAAAAAAAGAAGTATGAGGGCGCACCTGCGGAGGTATGAGGGTGAAGCCTCATTTCCCCGTTCAGAAAAAGCCCATGTGTATGTATGTATATATATATGTGTGTGTGTGTGTGTGTGTGTGTGTGTGTAATATATATATATATATATATATATATATTTTGTTTACAACATTGGATATCATAAATTCTAGAGTAGGGCTTGAAATACACACACACACACACACACACACATATATACATACATACATGTATATATAAAATAAGAATATTACACCATGTTGACTCCGGTGGGAACTCCCTGTGAAGCGTGCACTCCTATCTGCCATCTCAGGCTGTTGAGAAGAGTCAACAGTTGGCTTTCGCCCAGGCTACAATGCTACTGCCATAGCTGTATGATATGGGCAGTCGGGTAGCAGCCTAGAGGTGGTCCATGCCTTATGGTTTGAGGGGGGTGTAGGACAGTTAACAAGAAATATGGTTGCATTGCACTGCTAGTGGTAGCAAATGCAAATGTTGTGCCTCATCCGCTTTTATAATTGCATCAATATTTTATTGTTTTATTATTATTGTATGATGTAACGGATCAGTGCATGTTTGGTGAGTGCAGCTTTCCAGATTAAGTTTACCCAGATGATGTCAAAATAAATATTAACCAAATACTTTCTTACACAACAATTCAGAAACCAATCATGGACCTCCAGTACAACTTGTTTTCAAAATCTGACTCAAGTGTAGCTTTATCTCTGCATGTGTTGCATTCTGGGAGCTGTATTGCAACATATCTTCAACTCTACAACTCAACTAACCCTAAAAACAGACCGTCTATACAAATTGTTTAATGAATGGTCTGCCACTGGGAAGAAAAGGACATTTTAAACAAGTCAAACCAACCCCAACAGCCTCCTTTCTTTTGGTTGAAGCTACACACACTGAAACGGTCACAGGTAGTCTGATTATCAGGGCTGTAGTACTCCAGTCCAGACTCATGTATGTTTTTTTAATGGTCTTGGACTGGCTATCAATTGGACTCGGACTCGTCTTGGACTGTGACACTGGTCTTGCCCAATTAAGCTTTTGGACTCGACCGGGTCGGTCTTTATTTTGTTTACAACATTGGATATCATAAATTCTAGAGTAGGGCTTGAAATCCAACAACATACAAGTTTGTCTTCACATCCATGGCATATAGGTTACCTTCAAATATTGAAACTCGTCCTTTCATTGTTTAACCCTGACCGACATGTGACTCGGACTTGACTTGGATTCTAATCTTTTTGGATTCGGTCTGGTCTCGGACTTGACCCTCTTTGGACGCGGACTTGACTATTATGGTCTTGGACTTGTCATGGACTCTACCAAGGTGGACTACAGCCCTGCTGATTATACTATAAATACAGTGAATTCAATCATCGTTTTGTAGCACGTGGTCTTATTTATTGTACACGATGTTCAGAGATGCGATGCCTCCTTCACAACAATGGACTTGTGTAGATGCTCATCAGCTTTTGGTTACGATACCTTCACCAATAGTCCCCCAAAAATATACAAAATATTTGAGTTCTCAGTATTTCCTTCTCTGGAATAATATTCCTGAAATGCCCTGAACCCATAGTAAGCTGCCGTTTTATGCAAATTTTCCTTCTCTCCACAACCCCAGTTAGGGAACCACAAAAAAAAATACACAATTGAGACGACGTGTGTGTGTGTGTGTAGGCTGCAGGAAAAAACAACAATTGAGATGGTGTGTGTGTGTGTGTGTGATTGCAGGTTGCGGGAGCTGCAGGAGGCTGAGGAGAGGCGGCGTGAGGAAGAGGAGGAGGAGGCGGCGGAGAAAGCTGCAGAGGCTCAGGAGGAGGACGGCAACACCCTCACTCCCCCGGCCGTGTCCACACCAGTAGCCTCCGTCACCTCCATGGCCCCCGCCTCAAAGCAGCCGCAGTCGCCCGGCAGTGCCAAAAAGAAGAAAAAATAAACGGCAACATTTTATTTTAAGGTTCACGTTAGCCAATAAAACATCAGTGACTTAAAAGGCATGTGTTTAAAAAAAAAAAAAAACTGAGGGGCATGTATTCACAAATTTGTTCACAGCCAATAAGGCCTTTATTGGCGTTATGATCGTAATAATGACCAAATAGGCCCTCAACACAGGTCTCTTATAAGTCACTTCCATGTACACAGACGGTCATTGGGTATGCATATTGGCCAACAATGATCAACCGTATGATTTGGTCTTACCAAATAAACAACTAGACAATCTTCATTTTTTTAGTCATCGATTTTATTACGCAAATCAAATATAGCCAAGATATAAAAAACGCACAACATTTAAAACTTTTTTCTTTCTTTCTTTCATTCATTCATTTCTTCTCTCTCCTTTCATTCTTTTTTACTGGGGTGGAGTGAAAGACATGAGGTCATGAGCACACACAGACTGTCGCACGCGGTTCTTCAACTCGGGAGTGAACAGTAAAAGGTTGGACTCAGCTGCCTGTAAGGAAAAAGACAAGACAACATGGCAATTAAAACGATATCATTCCATTGCATTTGGCAGACGTTTTTTAACCAAAGCAACTTACAATCAAGGACATAATCAGAGCCAACATCAATAACAGATATGAAGTGCACAGGAAATATACAGTGCAAATGCAAAGTGGAGTTAATAGGTTTTTTTGTTTTTTTTTCCCCAAAGTAGAGTACACACACAAACACATCATGAGAACAGTATGCAATTGCACAGATGGCATTTAGTAGATTTCCTATAATGAAATCGACGACTAAACTAGCCAGGCTGTCGGCACCTAATGCCAGCAAAGAACTTGATTTAAATCTATCGAAACCAGAATATGCACCAGCATCAAGGAAAAATTTTACTTTAAAGGGACACTGTGCAGGAAATGGTCAAAAAAGGTACTGCAACTATGCTGATCATTGAAACTGGGCTGCCTATTGCCAAATTTGATCTTTTCATGAAAGTTTACTAAATAATAAACTATTATTTTCGAGTATGGCCCAAGTACAGTCATTTTTGCAGCTAAAAATGGCTATTTCTGGAAATTCAAAATGGCGGACCATGGAGAAGATCCCCCTTTTCATGTATGAAAATTGCAATTTTTTCAGTCATAATGAATACTTAGATGGTGGTGGTAAGTATTCATGAAAAAGGTAACATTAGTGAATGGGTAGCATGAATTCTGGAAATAAACAACTAAAAATCTCACACAGTGTCCCTTTAAAAGTGAGTCAGCGAGAATGTGAACAAAAAAAGAAATATTAACCTGTCCCATCTGGGGCGTGAAGAGGGGGGACATCCTGGGCAAGGCTGTGGGTGGGGGGTGGCGAGTGAGGGGAGGTGAAAGGAAGGTGGGAAAGAAAAAGTGATAAAGAAGTGAAAAAGTGTTAAAGATTCCAGCAGTGCACCAACCCAAAACCAGCAGTGATCACCATGAGTCGTGTCTAAAATGTCTTAGTTCCCTCTTGACTTAAAAAAAAATTGGATTACAACATGTGACAAACACAACTTGCGGCAGCTCTGGAGACAAAATGCAAACATCCCACATTCTAATGTAGACACCTGTGCAGCCTATACATATACAATATTTTTTTTCTGGTCAAGTTTAATGGGTGCGGCTTATATTCAGGTGCATCTTATACTCAATTATAAGTGGCTATACAATGGTTTACAAATGTTATCAAATATCCAAATGTGGGCACAAACAGGAATCCCAAATTGCTGGCGTTTAACATTGGAAGTTTGGAATCCCTGTGTGCGCACGCAGTCACCTGTTTGTAACAGGCTTGTACGAAATTCCGAATGGAAAGAATTTCAATTCAAAATAATGCCATAATACAAACACTAGGTGGTGCCATTACCTTGAATTTCTTTGAATTTAATCTACACCACCCATTGAAAGTACATACAATACCACCACCTAGTGTTCATATTATGGCATTACTTTGAATTGAAATTCTCTCCATTTGGAATTTCGTACAAGCCTGGTTTGTAAACACTTGGAATCCACGTATTGAATTATTGCACTGCGGGCTACAATACATACCGGTTGGTGTGTGCGTGAGCTGGTCCCGCTGGGGTTCTGGGCTCTCCATCTCCGCGTCCAGCAGCATGGGGGAGAAGGCCTGGAGGGAGGCGCCCGTGTCGTTAGGAGACGCGGCGGCCGCCGTCTGCTGGAGGTAGCGCTCAAAGTCCAGACCCGGCATGTCCTGTTTTGAGATGCACACATTTCAGGGTTTTTACCATTCACAGACCATTCTGTGCCACGGCACCACAGAATAAAAAACCTAGCACCACAAATTGACCAACAGCCACACATGCTTGTCAATTGTGGTACATGCATTGCACTCGCCCAATGTTTGTTTGACCGTAGCACAACGCAATGGTACTTGGTCTGGGAGAAACGCTGCATCGGATTATTTGGATCCAAATAAAAGTAGTGATGCAAAAAAAAAGTACAGATAATTTGGAAGAGGTGACTGAAAAAATGATGACAATCTTAAATGGTCTTAATGACCAGTTCTGTTGTTGATAAGTCAACAGTTACAATAAACCAAACATACTTGTTTCCATATTTGCATGCCATCTATGACTGAAACTGAACAGACAAAGACACACATACATCAGGCAAGTGGCTACTCGGCTGTGCATGATGGGTGAGCTCCATACCTGTAAGTTCTTCATTTACCCTTGAGAACATACATCTCTGAACATTCAACAGTCCGGCTAATTTAACTGCGGCGTTAAAAGCCCTAAACGGTTAATGCACCACACCTTCTTGAACATTTGATAAGTAAAAAAACAAAAAAACAAAGATAAACTACATGGTACATACCTCTGTGCATGGCGTCTCTGGTGTTGCTGCCATTTCAACATCTGTATCTTGGATTCTGTAGACGAGACGAGACGAGAAGTTTATTTTATTATGTCAGTCTTACATTTCAAATCTGCACAGAGCCACATGTGTAAACTTCCTACCCAATATACTGATGACACATGGGAAAACTTTAGAAGTGATGTTGCCAAGCAATATTACTTAGAACCACAATTACCCCAAAAAGTGTTTAATCGAAGACGTGCAGAAGCAAAGTTGTAAAGATAGACAAGTCATGGAACTATTGCCAGTTGACATTGCTCAGCAACACTGGCCTTAACCTAAAGCTGATGATCCCGGGGGCAACTTTTTGGGCAATGTTTCTCAACCTTTTCTGAACAAACACCCCCTTCTCCTCATAAGCTTCCCAACGCCCCCTTTACCTCATTATGAGCCTGCCAGGGAGGTTGTAGAGCCCCTGTTGAGAAACAGTAGTTTAGGCTATGGATGCACCAAATACATGTTAGTCGTTACCTCACAGCTGCAGCAGGGCTCACATGGGAGTCTTCTCCAGGGAGACACTGCTCTGTAGACAGAGTGGACAGCAGGTCTGAAGGGGGTGCACGTGGGGTCTCGCTCAGACTGAGGGAAGGAGCCGATTCAAGCGGGCGCGGCGATTGGTCCCCAGTCGCCTGTGGACACACACTGAGGGCGGGAGCTGCTTCAGACGAGCAATGCGATTGGTCCTCGGCCGACTCGAGGTTGAGCTGCAACGACGGGCTGGCAGGACACACCCGCTCTGGCGACGAGCTCAGATTGGTGGGATTGTCCCGCGTGGGCGTAGCAGATGGGGTGCAGGTGACGCGCTGGGGGGTGCAGGCAGGGGAAACGGAGATGGCGGGGGTCAGGCGTGCTGGGGTGCGGCGGACCAGAGGGGAGGGCTGGAGAGGAGCGAAGGAGCGTCTGGCTCTGCTGGGGGTGGGGAGGGGAGAGGAGGCCGCCGAGGAGGAGGCAGGACACGGAGAGGCCGCGTGGACTCTGCTCAGCCGAGATGATACCCGGCTTGTGGAAGCTACTGTGGAGAGGCAAGCACAACACATTTCAGGGTTTCATTTCCGGCAACATGACAACCATAACCGTGTGTTTACATCAGAAGTAGAGGTCCACCGAAAATTCGGCAACCGAAAATGTTTGGCCGAGAATGCAAAAAAAGAGAAGACACTTTCGGTTTTCGTCCGAAAGCCAATTGAGTGGCCGAATCAGAGGCTGAATAGAAAATGCATTGAAAATGGGCATTACTGAAACTAATTTCAGTTCTACTCCAACATTCGATTACATCAAATAAACATTTCTTTTCTTTCAAAAACATGTCTAAGCATTTACTCTAAGCCGTAGATTTAAGCAATATTTAAAAATAGTGAAAAACCTAACTTTTGATAACTTCTAACTGAACTGTAATATTCGGTTTCGGTATTCTGCCAAGTGAGTGATTATGATTTGGTTTCGGCCACAAATTTTCATTTTGATGCATCTCTAATCAGAAGTGACTAAAATGGTAAAATTGCCAGAGGTAACTGACTGAGCGAGTGACTAAACTCCACACAAATGAGCTATGAGAATTATTTAGCAGTATTTTACCGGCCACTAACAAAATACATTTAAAGCTTTAGCCTACATGCAGCATAAGGACTGTACCAAACACCATGTACTTAAAATAACTATTGGTAATTGCTTTGGTCAAAAGTGTCAGCTCATTGTAGAGTAATCGTAATGTAGAGAAGATGAGCAGGGCTCTAAATTTAAAAAAAAAATCATCACCAGCCCAAATGGCTAGTAGATGTTAATCTTGCTAGCCAAACACACTTTAATGGGTCTATGACTAGTAAGCTGACCAAAGTAAGCAAGCCAAACTGAAAATTCATCAGCATTTGGCTGCCGTTTCCTTTAGTTATATTTATTGTATGTGCTTTGCAGCTGTGTATCTTGTCCATTGTTTTTATTTAATTTGTTTTACTGTCGGGGATATGCTACAAAAAAAATCCTATCAACTTTGCTGACAGGGCAAATAAACTGTTGAACTTGACCCTGAAGATTAGGTATAGAGAAAGAGGGGATGCGGTGGAGACTCGAAGCAATCTGCCTGACGTTTTACCTGCTGGCTTGGCAGGGCTCTGCACCTGGAAGAATCCTCCATTAAACGTGATGGTATCTGCGGCCTGGGGAAGAGGTTTGGATGGGGTGGCTGTGGCAGAGCCAGTGGCAGTAACACTATCCAGTGCAGGGGTTCCCATCCCAGTACTGGCTGCCTCCTCTGCCTCTGCAGCTGCTGCTGTAGCTGTAGCTGCTGCCTGTGCAGCCTTCTCTGCCTCTGCCTTCTCTGCCTCTGCCTGCTGCTGCTTGGCCTTCATGGCAGCCTTGATGGCGGCCAGGCGACTCTTGGCTGCCGCGTTACTGGCACCTCCGGGTCTGCTAGCTGCTGCGGTCCCCGGTGGTTTCTGTAAGATAATAAAGGAAATGGACAATTTTAAAATGTATATACAGTTAAAATTGTGTCAATTTGCTACTTTGTTTTTTTTCCTTTTGTTTGTTTGTTCTTAAAGTGATACAGTCCCATTTTTGGAAATAGGCTCATATTACACCTCTCCTTTAGTTTAATAATTGAGTTTTACCTTTCTCCTGTACTTCCTGTCGTTCTCTGAGTACGGCAGTACAAATTTTACCTCCAAGCTAGCATTTAACATTGAGTCCTATGAGACCAGTTAGCCACCAGCTGGTCTCATAGGACTCAATGTTAACTGCTAGCATGGAGGTAAAATTTGCACTGCCATACTCGGAGAAGGGTTGAAAGTACAAGAAAAAGGTATAACTGAATTATTAAACTCAAGGGGAGGTGTAATATGAGCCTATTTCCAAAAATGGGACAGCATCACTTTAAGTATTTGTATTTTATTTTGCACAGCATAAGATGAGAGCAAAGTTGCTGTGTGTACAAAAAAAGTCACAGCACTATAGAGAACCCTTGCCATGGTTAAGTATTCTCAAATAACACCACACACACAGAGTACCTTAACAATCTTCCTGGGTCGCGGTGCCTGTTTGACTTCCTCTGTCCATCCTCTACCCTGGGCCTCCTTCAGGGCAACAAACTTCCTGTCCACATCCTCCACCTGCAAGGAAGTTTGTACATATGGATTACTGCCACACTATGCTTCCTTAAGACAGTAAGCTAAGGAATTTAGTTTTTTGTTTTAAAAAAATGTCTATATAACATGTTAAAAAAAGTGAAAAGCCCACCTGGAAGTAGATCATCTCCCAGAATCCCTGCAGGTCAGTGCAGGTGGTCTCCTTCTCCCCGCGCTTGAACTCGCAGTCGTCCACCAGGCCGCGGAACTGGCCGAAGCGCTCCTTCATCAGGAGCCGAGCCTGGCCCACCGCCGTACGCATACGGTCCCTCACTGGTGAGAGGAGGAGAGGAGCCCATTAGCACCTAGCCAGGCTGTGCCCTCCTAGTGACCAAACACTTTCAGCGTTGCAACTAGTCAGGTCAAGAGCAATGCAAGTACTTTCTGAGCTCCCGAAAATACAGGAACTCAGTCGGTAAGCAAACCACCAAGCAAACCAAGGGAGGCGGGTCAACCATGCCGTTTGGGAAATGTTAATTGTTATGCTCTTGGTCAGACCAAGTCTTGAAGAGATTTGAACATTGATGATAATCAGGCAAATTAGCACCATCATCTAATTTATTACACTATCTATTCACCGCCATACACATACGGTCTCTCACTGGCAGGATAATTATCATAACCATCAACATCATATAACACCTTAACGCATTGATAGCACAACATTGACACTAAAGTTGGGAGCTGCATGACACAGCTTTAGGGCCATGATTTTTATTCAAATTGAAAATGTTTAGAGCTAAATGAACATGCAAGATGAGGGTTTTTGGTTTTAAATACAATTTATTTCATGTGACTAGAAATCGCTCAGTCTCTGAAGCACATACTGAGAGGCTTTTATAGTCTGACTGCACTTTTCCCCAAAAATTCGCCTTAAAATTCCCTAAATTAGCATTCAGCAGGCGTTTTAGGAATCATGCATGTACTAGTCACTGCAGAACGAGAGGAGCCAGTCAACTACGTTATTACTATACTATAGTGTAATTATACTAGTGTGTTTGACTTGTGTATTCACTGATGTATGCATTCCCTCCCTCACTGGCGCAAAGAAGAGGGGAGAAGAGAGGCACATCAGCACCAATATTATGAAAATAACAGGGTTCCAACTCTAATTCAGATATAACATTCCATGATTTTCCATGACTTTCCAGACCCAAAAAATGGAATTTCCATGACCACTTCCATAAAAAGAAATTACGTTAAAGTTTCAAAAAGTGTGAAATCTGAAGATTATCTTCACCCCTAGAGCCGACGCTGAGTCACCGCCAGACTTAAGTGAGCACACTGCATTCTAGAATGTTGCACATTACAGCGCAAAGCCAAACTGTCTCTGGTGAAGCGTTGTAGTATAACCAGTGAGAAACAATGTTATACACCAAACAAAAATGTTATTGCTTCTACACAACTGTTAAGAAAATTCCATGATATTCCATGACTGTGCATGCAAAATGGTAAAATTCCATGACTTTCCATGACTGGAAAAACTAACCCGGGTTCGATTCCGGCCCGAAGTCATTTGCCAAGCCCTCCCCATCTCTCCCTTTCCCCTCTAATTTCAACTCGCTCTTCACTGTCTCTGTCGTAATAAAGTCGAAAACGAGATATCCTATCTCAAGGGGCTATCCCCCTAAACAATTAAATTGAATTGAAAAGCCCTCAAAAATGATTTAAAAAAACAAAACAAAAAACACATAAAACAAAACAGGCACAAGAAAAGAAAATCCACCAATACATACTTTCTTCAGGGATGGAGGCGTCATCAAAGTACGGTTCCCACTGTGTGGCATATGCAGACAGTCGCTCCGTTTCACTCACCAGGATCGCTCTGAAACACACCACAAACACACTTAATGCAACAATCTATTAATCACGTTTCTATTTTTACTAAAAATGACCATGCAAGTTCAATTGGGTCTCTACGCTACGTCTCATCCCGCTGCAGTGTGCTTCAGCTTCTTTCTTTAAAAAAAAAAAAAGACCATTCCTTTGCTGTACGCATGGATAAGTTAAAGGGACACTGTGTGAGATTTTTAGTTGTTTATTTCCAGAATTCATGATGCCCATTCACTAATGTTACCTTTTTCATGAATACTTACTACCAGCATCAAATTCTAAGTATTCATTATGACTGGAAAAATTGCACTTTTCATACATGAAAAGGGGGATCTTCTCCATGGTCCGCCATCTTGAATTTCCAAAAATAGCCATTTTTAGCTGCAAAAATGACTGTACTTGGACCATACTAGAAAATATTTGTTTATTACTTAGTAAACTTTCATGTAAAGATCAAATTTGGCAATAGGCAGCCCCAGAGCCATCTAATAACAGAGTTGCGCAAACCGGGGACCAGGAAGTCGGTTGGTGATGTGATTCGCGTAGATTAAAATGTTTCTTAACAGTAAACTTCTGTTCGTTGGAAACTAACACAGAACCATCACATACCAAACAAAGATTAAGTACAAACAAATTACATTATCTTTACCACATTTTCTGTGTTCTACGGCCACCTCCTGGAACTAAGTAACTTCTAATAGAACTAAAGTCAATGGGGATTTCCATGTTAACGCTCCGTGAGGCTCCATGAGAGCCGCCATTGCTGTGGAAAGATTGGTCCATAGAGGTCTATGGGAGTGGCGTAACTCTGACATTAGATGGCTCTGAGCTGCAGTACCTTTTTTGACCATTTCCTGCACAGTGTCCCTTTAAGGCCCAGGATCAATAAGTGCCGTAGCAACACCTCAAAGACACTGACATTCTAGGAGTATACAGTTTTATAGTGCCATATTGAACACTGACGCCGACAAAAGCTAAACATCCAAGGTAACACTTTATTTTAGGGATACATCTATTAGCACTAATACATACAATGTGCCTGTATAAGTAACTTGTAAGGCATGTACAAAGCAAAAATCAAACATTTGTTAGGCATGTATTCGCAAATGTCTTGTTCATGCACAATAAGGGATTTATTACCAATTTAACCTTAGTAAGGGCCTAGTAGGCCTTAGCGTTTGCTTAGTACATGCCTTACAAGTTAATAGATGTATCCCTAAAATAAAGGTGTTACCACATCCAAACACCAACACAATATGGATCCCACAATAAACTGTGACACTGGGAAGCAAGGAGTGCCCTGTGCGAAAGTAAAGCCAATTACACTATAACTTCCGTCCTCCCTTATGCTTGTGGCCTTGTGATGGCATCGAAAGAAGTTTAATTCAATATCTCGCACAAAAAAACAAAACGTAACTGAAAGATCATTTTCTCATTCTGCAATTGGGATGTTGACTGGGGTAAAAATGCCCAAAAAGTTGTTGTGGCTAGGCTGACAGGGGCTAGGCTGCCAAAAGCACAGGTCAAGGATGGGAGTTAGGATAGTGGAGTGTACCCAGTGGGTTATACTGTCCTACCAACATACCTGAAATATGGGACATCGTGCTCCCCCTCCTGCTGGCTCGAGGGCACCACTGCAGCTTCACAGGCTCCCTCTTGGTCAGCAGGAGCAGCGGATGGAGCGGGAGGTGGGGAGGTGATGGAGGAGGACACCGATGGAGGTGTTGGGGAGGAGACGGATGCTGGAGGAGGTGATGGGGAGGCAGGAGGAGGAGGTGGGGAGAAGGCTTGTGGTGCTGGTGGGCAGGAGGTGGCTGCTGGCGTTGCTGGTGCTACTGGTGTGGGAGAGGATGGAGCGGGGATACTGGGAGGAGGGGTGGAGGGAACGGCAGGAGGTGGAGTGGAGGGAACAGAAGGAGGAGGAGGAGGAGGAGGAGAGAAGGGAACAGTGCGAGGAGGGGTGGATGGTAAAACAGGTGATGGCGGGGACTCCTCGAGCATGGGCTCTGGCTCTGGCTCCAAACTGTGAATGTACAACACAAACCGTTCAGTTAGTTAGCTGCCTCTTAAAGGGCTCTGCATACTTCACGTGCGCACTTTGGCGCGAGTGGCGCGAGAACCATTAATGACGTCATCACTTGCGACAGACTATTCATACTTCAAAAGCGCTTTCGCTCGCATTGTCGGAAGTGCCCTCTGCTGTTCATGAGAGAAACGGCAGTATCTTTCGCAACTCGCAGCGTGAGTTCTACGGATGTATACAATAGAAAGCCAAACACGGCTGCTGTAGGGCTACTGAACGTCTGACTTGTGACTTACCACATTGAAACATATATTTTTTGTTGTAGCCTACATTGCCAGATCATTCCAAGACCATGTGAGAGCATTGTTCTGGCGGCAGAATGTATAAATAGATCGCCGAACACAACGTGCTTCTGAACAAAGTAAACAATTGTTTCACTGAACAACATTTAAGAGAGAAGATAAAATAACTCTTTAGGACATTTTATTATCCTCAAAATGATGCAGGATCCATTCTGTAGTAGCCTACAGTAGTTGTAGCCTCTCTTCGCAACTCCTGCTTTGTCTGCCTACCTGTATGGTCGCTGGTGGCGCACGACAAGTTACAAAAAATCTGGGGTGCACGACGTCGCGCCACGGCAGCTCACGACACGGCGTGTGACGTCATTTTGGGTCACGTGACGGCGCGAGTGAGGTCGCGAGTGAAGTATGAAGGAGGGTAGCGCCAGTCACGACAAGTATGAATCCCCCTTAACTGTACATGCACTCAAGGTCATCAGATTTTACCTTTGTGTAATTTGAACAAGCTTTTACAATTACTAAGGTGGGTCACTCGTTTTCTAGCGACAAACCAGACACTGAGAACGTTCATGGGATAAGGAACGAAATGTCTTTGAAACTCCAAGAATAAATCCAGCTGTTAACCACAACCGACGGATAACTACTTGGCATGGATAAATTGGAATCTTAGACACACGCACTTGCAGCACACATTTCTGGCTAGAGCAGCTCGGCTGGCAAATAGGGTATGCCATGGGGGTACATTTGTTTTCACAATCCCATTACATTTCTAAATCTTGATTCTTGAATCGCTTATCGCAGGAAGGCACACACCAAAAAATCTGTGCATGCATCGTGAATTACCTGGGGGCAGGTAGAGCGCTGTCTGAAGAAGGGGGCATCACAACAGACTGGAGTGCCAGGAGGCCGGCGGGGGCCTGGAACACAAATCCGATTGGAGCAAAGGAGGAGGGAGTGGGAGGCACCACGGTCTCGGCCTGGACCACAGCCTCCTCCTGGCTCTCCTTCTCATTCTCCTTCTCGGCAGCGGCCATGATTGGCTCGGGCTGTGGAGGAGGGATTTCCACAGGAGCCATTGTCACTTCCTGCACACAAACAGGAAATGCAATATAGTTAGGTTGCACATCTTCATCAACATCGGGAGTGAAAATGAAAGAACCTGTGGTTGATTGCACAGCACGTCACAGCAACGAAATTCAACCTCTGTCTCGCAAAATGAAATTTCACCTCTGCATGACATAATAATGCACTGCATGTCTAAACATTTAACCAGGTGTTCTGAATGAAAAAAAAAACCTAGTTCTGACAGGTGAAGTCCCTCATAGGGCTTTCAGGCCGACCAGAACGGAGCCAGAGCTGGTGCCTGCACTGGTTACGTTCGGCACTAAAGTGCTTATCTGCGAACCGCCCGTGTTCATACCGGGCTCTGAACTTTTCCTGCACGTGACTGTTACCCGGATGAACCTGCTGACGGCCACGCTGTTGTCACGGTTCGCGAGAAAAACCTAGTATTTTAAGGTTCGCATTGCGAACCAATTCAGTTCGCGAATGCTAAAATCTGTGGCGTGAACACGACGGCCGGTTCTCGATTTAGGTGCGGGACGGTTCTCAGTCGGCCTGAATGCGCTATCAGAGGAATAGAAGACATGTCTTCAAGATACAAAGTGTTTCAGTCATTAGCAACTGGACTTTATTGTATCGTTTTTGGAAATTCATATTTCAAAGCAATGTATTCTCACCTTTTGTTCTCTCTTCTGGATCATTTCTTTTTTGTTTTCTGCAAAAACAGAGCAAGAAAAAAAAAACTAAGAACAACAAGGTGATTACCAAGCGTATAGTCTGATGGTAAGAAACAGCAAGATACAGCAGCACCAGGGTGAGTCACTGATTTTGCAAGTCAGTGTGACAACACGAGTCACACAGCAAGGGCGCAGGCATGGGGAAAGAGTAACATTAGCGCATATGGAGATGTATTGCCTTTGTTTTCCTGTTTTTTGGCCACAGCTTCATGTATGAAAAATGCCTGCATGTCCGACTTCCAAGATTCATGGCAAGTTGTAAGCAGACGTGGATCGATTGATGTACCTTTCGATGCCTTCACCGGAGCTGTAGATGACACCTTCTGCTGTCTGGTTGTAGATCTTGCTTTAGGCTCTAAAATGAAATCAAATGAAATACAATGACATCAAATGGGGTGAAGAAACTAACTAATCTTAAAAAATAAAATAAAAATAAAAAACTAGTTTTATATGAAAATTCACATATTAGATATTTTACATGTAATCTACTTTTCTCTCTCTCACAAAACTAAACTATATTAAGCCGCTAAGTGACGTTACCTGCTTTGGTGGCCGCTGCTGTTGCTCTTGTGGATCTGGCTGGTCTTGTAACTGGTTCAGCTACGGAAAACAACAAGACCAATGTTAGCTAGTTACGATGTGAAAATCAACAGCCTAAATAACTTGGCCAATCAAACTGCCAGAAATGTTTCCCCAACCCCCAAAAACCTGATCAAGTAGATCAAGTCACTGCCATCTTGACTGCTTGAGGCCTTCACAATTTGAACCATTCCATCTACTTAGAGTGATGGCACACAAGACTGTGCCAATTACATTACATTATACAGCTTTTTAACCAGCGACTTACAATCGAGGACATATCATAGCTAACATCACTAGCAGATACAAAGAGCACAGGAAATAACGGAACAGCAAATGCAGATGCAGCATAGGGTTAGGTCAATCCATCCACTCGTTCAGTAGCTAGCGCTTTAACACAACATGTATGCGGTGGAGGACGCAACAGCATTGATAACCATACAATCCCTGATGCACTTTGGTCACAATAACAACAGTTTTAAGAAGTTACAAACCTATTGGAGGCTTTGGCTTTGTAACAGACACAAGAGAGGCTGCAGTATTTCTTCCCTGTCCTCTGGTGTTCAGCGGCCTTTTATCTGCTACTTCTGCAAGTGAACGGAGTCAGAAGAAGAAGAAAAAAAGCAGAAAATCAACCACACCGAAAGTCGAAAGAAACACAAACAATAAAATACAGTAGACCCCAATCTCTTGCTGAGCAAACAATTAAAGCATTCCCTTGAACAGCAATAGCAAACGTAGTAGGATTCAGCATAGAGGAAAAAAGCAAGAGCACTTTGTTGTTACTTTGTTAAAGTAGTTTTTGGCACCTTACCTTTTTTAGGTGCAGAGTTCAGGGCTGCGGTCTGTAAGGTTTGGGAGAGAAACAGAAAGTGGCAATTAGTGATGGGTTTCGTGTGTTTGAATATTCGTGCTTTGGGTGGAGCTCAGACGGGTAGAGCAAGGTGCTCAGCCCAGTCCAGGGTTTCCCCCAGTACTTTGCTGTCGAAGGAGGTGATGTCTTAACTGTAAACACCTCCCATTTTGACTAGGTCCAGAAAGAAGACCAAGATTGTGTTGTAAATAGACTTTCTGGAGTTGCTTTACAAAAAATGATCCATGAGATACAAACATCATGTTTTCCCAATGATGATGGCCACATGTCTACGATAACTGACAGACACCAAGGGCTTTGCTTTGATTTGATGGCGATTTCATTTCAAATCAAAGCATATTCTTGTTCAATAACACAAACACTGAGTACACTTCAATACCTTCTGTTTGAGAGGTTGAGGAGTAGGAGCGGGCTGCCTCATGGAGCGAGTGACGCGTGCAGGCTGGACTGCCTCCCGACTCACCTGGTGGAGACAAAAGGGGAACATTATACAAATGAGTGGATCTCGTAACTTCAAAAGCCAACAATCGGTACATCCTAGGTCCTTCATGAGACATTACTTTACCATAGTGTCACACTTACACACATGGTAAAGAATTGAAAAGTTTCGTTTAGGGCTGCACCATATATCGAAAATGTGTCGTTATTGTGATATCATGGCTTGCAATACACGAATCGCAAAAGTTGCACTTTTTTTAAACAGCAAATTTGGTGAAAAGGTTAAAATGTTGACATTTTAAGCTGATGCTGTATATTAGCCATGTTTTTTCCTAATAAGTAATAATGTTAATAATGGATATAAAACATTGCTCTCCGTTGTTTTACACACGATAAAGTGTCGCGACCAATATCAATATTGCAGTATACAGTCATGTTATCCTGTATTGCATATATTTGTAATATCGTAAACCCCTAGTTTCGTTACAAAATGATGTAAGGGAATATTTTTTTTTGCATTTTATTGTTGTAAATGACTGTTCAGATGTTCCATCATCAGTGTGAATTCTTGGCATTCACATATTTTGAGAACATACTTTTTAAACCCAAATCCAAAAATCTAAATTTCCCGAAATGTTCCAAAGTGGATAGACGCCATTTCGCAACAAAGCTCTTCAATTCACAAGTTCTCACACACATGCGGAGAACTTTGAGTTTATCTTGGAGGTACTGTGGTGTGTGTGTGTGTGTGTGTGTGTTTTTGTTTGTGGTGGGTATTGTTTAGTGTCTTAGTGCCCAAGTGCCACACTAACCTTGGCTTTAGTGGGCGCTGGGGGCAAGGCCTGCAGAGGTTGATGGGGCTGGTAGAGGCCGACCTTGAAGACGCCCTTCTTCTCCCGTTCCCGGCGCTCCTTCTCCTTCTGGAGGTCCTTGGCCTCCTTGTACCGAGCCAGCATCTTCGACCTTTCCTCTACAGCAGGGTTAACAATATATTTGGCTTTATTACATTACACTTAGGTGACGCTTTTATCTAAAGTGACTTACAGATATTGAAAGGGTATTGGTTACAGGCCCTGGAGCAGTGAGGGGATGGGCGCCTTGCTCAATAGCACTTCAGCAATGAATGTAGGTGTGGGGAAAGGGAAGGATGGGATTCGAACAGGCAACCCTCTGATCCAAATACCAACACCCTAACCCTTAGGCCACGACTGGCCATGAGAGTTCCCCCTCATTTTGACTGACACAATTTCAAAACTTTTCTATGACTTTCCTGACCTAATGTGCATTTCCCAGGACTGTGAATGAGTAGAATTTTGCATACTTTGGCTAAATATGAAATGTGACCCTGGTCAACTCACTATGGTGTAAAATAGTTTTTAACCATACAAAATATTGCCAGTGCATCCATTGTAACATGCAGGAGCATACATTTGGAAATAATCAATTTGGAGTTACTAAACCATGACATCACATGACACACAAACAGCTCGTGCATTTACATCTAGGAAACAACAAATACATATAGAAAACAAAAGTATAGACAGAAGTCAGAACTCACCTGCTTTTGCAGCTCTGGTATTCACTTTACTTGGTTTCACCTCAGCGAGTGGAACAGTCTTCTCCAGGGTGGATGCGTCCAACGTGATGCTATCCTGTTCCGGAAGGTTGTCCAGGTGTCGGCGCAGGTTGTGGACCCGCTCACGGTTCTGCTTCTGGGACTGGGAGCGCCGGCGCGCGTTCTTCACCCTCATCATGGACACGCTGGTGTCGCGCTGGTGCAGGAAGGCAAAACGGGCCTCCATCCTACATGGCGGAAAAGGAAAACACACACCACATTAATAAACAATTAATCATGATTAATGAATGACAAAAAAGTATGAAACTCCAGGGGCAAGGGCCCCAATCCAACATGGGAGAGGGAAAAAATGGGCATCATGAAAGAGTAACTCTTGTGAAGCATGAGGATGTTATTAAACAAATTAGGGGTCGACCGATACAGGTTTTTTAATGGCCAATGCGATACCAATTTTTTTTTTCCATCACCCTTGGCCGATACCCGATATTTGGGGCCGATATGGGTTAAAAAAAAGTCCAAAAAAAGACAAATATTCCAGGTCTCAAGTTAAAAATAAACATTCCTTTAACATTGTCAAATTGAGGTAGAACTTGTAACATTTAAACACCCACTCTAACAATCAAGTAATGTCTAACAATCAAGTAATACAAAATAAAGTGTCTTGGTGCTTAAAAAAGAAAAGAAAAAAAAGAATGACATAAAATAATAAATATTGCGTATCGGCCAAAACCAGACGAGTAATGGGCTGATACCGATACACTTAAAATATGCAAATATCAGCTCGACACCAATACAGATATATATATCGGTCTATCCTTAAAACAAATACCCGAAAAGCAGGATGAAACCATAAGAGTAGGGACCCGGAATAAGCGGGGAAACATAAGGCACCATGAAACAGTTAATTACGCTAGTAATAATGGATGTGATTGATTACAGAATAGCAGGAGACCATTAAGGGCAAGTCCTATTAGTAAGGAGGACTTTTTTTAAAGGGCGTATTCACACCTAGGCCAAACGAGCAAACAGACCAGATTTTCGTTGGTTCGGAACTTTTGGGTTGGTCTGAATACAAACCACCGAACTCTGGTTCGGACCAAAAAAGCAAACCGAGTCTAAGCTGTAAATGTCTGCTTATGGTAATACATAGGCCAGTCATTCTCAAACTGTGGGCCAGTGGGCGGGGGCCCACTGGTGGGCCCTGAAGGTATTCTAAGTGGGCATTCAAATCATTTTTCAAAACTCAAAATATTTCTGTGTGTTGCTGTATTTATTAGAGTTGTAACTGATTGTTTATTGAGCCAGAGGTGGGCCCCAAACATTTGTGAGAAGTCCAAGCCGGCCCCAAGTTGGAAAAGGTTGGGAATCCCTGATACAAGCTGATGTTATTTAATAAGGACTATAATGTAAGCTTAGCAGTGCAGCAGGACACAGGGGTAAGTACATTTCCTTTATTAAGCACTTTGGATAAAAGCATCCTCCAAATGTGAAGTAATAAAGTAATTTAGTGCAATTTAATTAAATATGAAGTACAGTAGCATCAGTGCAGTATGGTATTTGGCCTGACGTGCCCTATAGTTCTCTGAGGGAATGTGTTTGCTACGGTGGTAGTGGTCTGGTGACTGGCATGGCTGTTATTAGAAGGAAATGAGGAATATGGTCGAATGTTGTGTTTTGGCCAAGGGCGAATCAAGTGGATTGAATCAACAGAGCTTGAGCAAGGCATCTAAGCGCAATAGCCTACATATCTGGCACAATAAGCTATTTCTATGGACTCACATTTAAATGCATCCGGGAGACAGTATGCCTACTTCAAATACAAATCAACAATGTGGTTCTGCCGATGAGGCTGCCTTCTGACAAATCTGTCTGGCTCTGATTCTGAAAACAGTTTGTTGATTCAGTGGTTCCATCTTGTTTGGCCCAACACACATCATTGTACATCCAGGAGATTACCGTGTATGATCTGACACAGTGCTGCAGTAATTCATGCCCAATTCTCACCAGACAGGCTGGCACTGGCCTATTGTTGCATCAAGTGCGACTCAAAGGTGTAAATGTCAACTCTATTATCTCTCTTTTGAGAAGTGGCCCAGGAACCATGTTTGGCATGTGGGCCAGTTTCACCCCCAAGCGTGAAGCAAGTTAAAAATAGCAATCGTCTACTGATATAAAAGTAGATGGTCGAGATAGGCTAGTTCTAGTTTGGCACTCATTTGATATACAAGATCCTGCTTCGACTGATGATTTTGCAAAATACATTGTGAGCTTGAGGCAAAACGGACAGAAACAAAATGCACATACCTAACACTACACGCGGTTTCAGCTTAAAGGAGCAATAGGCTAATGTGCAACATAGGCAAAACAATCGACAGAATCCAGGAACGTGTGAAAACACAAGTTGGATAGCCCACAACTTGCTGCTTATACTTGTATTATATGTCTCTAGCGTACTGCTGCTGCAAGTAATATCCTGAATCGTTAACTCGTAAAATAGAAATAGCCTACGCCTGTACACCTTTAACCTGACCCGTCCGACGCATTGTCTTGCATTCAAAAACTCCCATAACGCTTCATAACTTGTTAACTGTAAAACCCAAGGCGAACATATGAGCACATATAACAGATCATTCATTGGTGACGGTGTATTTTCTAGTTAGTCGCATATAGAGCTACAAAAAAGATCCCTATACCACACAACTTTTAAAATCAGTTTGCTAGCATAGCTAAGAAAGAGGAAACGGCCCAACTGTTCAAAAACGTAAGTTTGCCTGTTGTGCTAATGGAGATCAAAATGTAAGAAAACCCCAGTCCTTATGCTTGCCAGTGTATGGCCATCTTAGAAATAACAACAGAATAACTTACTTTGACGTCGTATCAACGAGTACCGACACGAGTGTGTCAAACGTCTTTTCTAATACTACACAACTAACTGGGATCAACAACAAACAACATGGCGGGTAAGATTTGAAACTTCCACAATTTTCTGATTGGCACATTAGAAATGCGGACTGTACGTTCATTGGCCAAAAGCATCGTGACGACTAAGAAAACCCCTTTGGCGATTGGCGGCGTTTCTGCCCGCTGTAGTCACGCCCCATAAATACATCATTATGTAATTCTTATTTTCCTTTTTGAGTTTGCATTGTAGACAAAAAGTTTACAATGTAAACTATTTGTCTATATACTGCACATTGTTATTTGGTTGGCATTAACTGAGGAAATAAATGATAACATACTAGCCTGTTAGTTATTTCATATTGTAATGACCAACTTTCTCAGGCTAATCTTTAACTTGTCACTTCATGTAAAGTATAAATGAATGAATGAATGAATGAATGAAACTTTACTGTCATTGTACAGGTACAACGAAATTGGTAAAGTGCAGATGCTCACGGTGCTTAAAAATCAACAAAGAAACCTATATATATACTGTATAAAAATAATTCAGGTTTTAAAAAGTCAGCTGTGCAAAATTAAGTGTGTAGATTGCTTTTGGATAAAAAACTGTCTTTTAGCCTGTTTGTTTTTGTACCAAGAGCCCTGTAACGCCTGCCTGATGGCAGCAGCTCAAACAGTTTATGTCCAGTATGGTAGGGGTCTCTGATGATTTGCTTGGCTTTCTTTAGACAGCGACAGGAGAACAACTCCTCTAAAGAGGGCAGGGGACAGCTGGTGATCTTCTGAGCTGTGCTGACCACTCTCTGAAGTAGGCCTGCAATAAAGTTAATTGGCTTTGGTTTTGAACAACATACACATTATCAACTCTTTTCATTTATATAGAGGAATTTGACTAGACTTTTAAGTACATTTGCCTCAAAATAGCAAATTAATGTGTCATGATTGTGAATAAATAAATTAATTTATCATGATTATGAACTGCCTTCATACAGAACACCAGTAGTAAACAACAACTAAAATCTTTTGACTAAAATTACCTGAATAAATGAAAATCTTTACAAACTTGCCTCAATGCTCCGTCTGAGCAGGGTCTCCCATGTTCGTATTAAAAATAAGACCATGCATTCCTTTACTGTTAATAGCCCAATTTTTGCCACCATAAACGACTCTACCCATTAGGCGAGTACATTTAGGGTTTAACCCCAAAAAAATGGATACAAAAGGTTTTTTTATGGATTCTATTACTATTGGACCTGCTAAATGACATACTAAAAATCTAGTAAAATCTGACTTTGGGAAATTAGTTTTTTCAACATGGCTGTCATAGGCTTATTATAAGGGTCAAGAGACACTCCAGGTGAATAGGCCAAAAAATTTAGCTTGCCGATATCACCATGAAACTTTATCCGGTGATTACTCACATATTTGTGAGAAAAAAATGTATTGCAAGATTTCTGAAATGTTATGTTTTAATATGGTAATTGGACTATATCTAATTAAATAGGCATTAAATTTCAAAATGCAAAACCTCAAAATCTGAAAAAGCCAAGCTCAAAATTACTCTTTTATTTTGTTTCTAGTAAGCCAGAAGATATCTTCAGAAGAGATTATGGACATCTCTTTTTGTTTTGTAGTAAATCTAAAAATCTTTGTGCAGACACACCAGCTAGCATTATTTTTTCAAAACATGATTATTTAACATCTCTCTTAGATAAATAATTGAGTTTTGTGTTTCTCAAGTTCTTCCAGACATTCTTTGAGTCTGGTGGTATCATTCTTAGCATGTATCAAGGGCAAGGTCAGCTGTCCTCAAATCATAGCCTCTCCACAGAGGTGTCCTAAGGGCTGGTGCTGGGACTCCTATTTGCCATGTACACCACATCACTGTGCCATGTTATCTGTTCTCACAGCTTCCCATACTACTGTTACACCGATGAAGCATAGTTACTTTGTGCCAGATGACTCCACGGTCACACACATTTCCGCTTGCCTCTCTGAACTATCCACAAGTATGAAGGAATGCAAGCTTCAGTTGAGCCTCGCCCAAATGCACTGCTGGTGATCCCAGCCAAAGATTTAGGTTGCCATGATATCGAGCTCAATATGGATTCTGCTACTGTTGCCTCAAATAAGGCCACAAGAAATCTAGGTGTCATTGTTGATGACCATCTATCATTCTCTGACCACATAGCCTCAGTTTCCCAGTCATGTCCTCTTTTTCATGCCCTAATTGAATACAAGGCCCTGACCCTTGCCTATGAAGCTACAACAGGCCCTACTCTGGCTTACCAGAAAGCTATGCTAAAGCCCTATGTCCTTTCAGGACATTGTCTGTCTCCAGTACCAACCGTTTCACCTTGCCCTCTACTTACACATGTAGTGGCTCCTGTCTATTCAGTTCAGCTGCTGAAAGACCCAAAATACCTAGTGACACCATGATTCATCACTGATGATGTGCCCTGACAAACAGCACATGGATATTATCATAGCAGTAGTGTCTTTATCCACCCAAACAGCACTCCAAACAAACAGATCCTGAAAACATGTTAGTTCATGCCAATGTAATTATCATGTAGTAACCTTTATTTTAAAACACTTTGATCATGAAAATGACACCTTTCCTGAAGTCAGATTTTCCTAGATTTTTAGTATGTTATTAAGGACATTTAGAGGTAACAAAATCAGTTGAAAAACATTTTGTATCAATTTTTATGGGGTTAGGCCTTTTTTTGCATAGATGTACTCGCCTACCCATGCTTTACCTGGTGGCCCAGACTCACAGCCCTAAACTGTTGTTTTCTCACTGGGGTTGGGGTGCTAGCCTAGATGTTGTTGATTATCTTTCACTACTTTCTAAACTGTTCTTCTGCATAACTCTGTACAACTCTTTAAGACCCTTAATAAATTATCAAAACTTAATTAACATATTACTATTTTTGTATAATTAGTAGGCCTAATAATATTAAGCTTTTTAGTTTGTGACAAAAACATTAACTTGTACCACATCATGTTAACACAATATCAATTAATATAGGCCTACTGATCTCTATCTGACAAAACATTGATTTGATGCAAACAACCAATAATCAGCCAATGATGAAAAACCACCAAATACCAACTTATTACCAATCTAACTTATTAACAACCTAAACACACCTATGACCAACTTTGAGTTATTTTGATTCCAAAGATTAATTTCTTTTTTATAATTTCCATAGAGCAGTGATTCTCAAACTGTGGGCTGGGACCTACTGGTGGGCCCTGAAGGTATTCCAAGTGGCTCTTGAAATAATTTTCTAAAAATCAATGTCATAATTGTATGTGCGTTGCTGTTGATTTATTTGGGTTTTATTGTTTACTGGTTCTGTGGTGGGCCCAAAACCTCTGTGAAAATTTCAAGTAGGCCCCAAGTTGGAAAAGATTGGGCACCCCTGCCATAGAGTCTTTGACATAGCCTCTAGGTCAGACCCCTTTGGCCTATCCCTTGCCTTGGGCCAGCACTTAGCCCCAAAACCAGGGACACTGGCCCCTATTAGCATCTAGCCCCTGGAGGTGAGAAAGCCGAGCACCTTCTGGTCCAGCATAGGCCATATGGTCTGATAGCCTGGCGACGCCATCCTATGTACTCCACCCAAAGACGTCAACAGTCGGCTTTCGCCCAGGCTAAGGGTCTGACCCAATGTTGAAAATGGCCCTAATGCATTCCAAACACATCCTCCAAGGCAGAGGTGGGGGACCTTTTTCATTTGAGGGGCCATTTCACATTCCTCCAAGGGCCGTACTATGAACACAAACAAGAATTTCTCCCTTAACTTTAGGCCTATATTGAAGGCAGCCACTTTTCAAACAGACCCACCTCGGTCCGAGTCCAGACTCAAGTCTGCTTTTTTATGGACTTGGACTTGTCTTGGACTCGCTTTCAATTGGACTCGGACTTGTCTTGGACTCTGACACTGGTCTTGCCAAACTGAGCTTTTGGACTCGACCGGGTCTGTCTTTATTTGATTTAGAGCATTGGCAACCATAAATTCTAGAGTGGAGCTTGAAATCCAACAACATACAAGTTTGTCTTCACATCCATGGCATATGGGTTACTTCAAACAACCACTTTATTGATATTCATTCTTTTCATTGTTTAACACTGACCGACATATGACTCGGACTTGACTTGAACTCAAATCTTTTTGGACTCGGTCTTGTCTCAGACTCGAACCTCTTTGGACTCAGACTTGTCTCGGACTTGACTATTCTGGTCTTGGACTTGTCTTGGACTCTACAAAGGTGGACTTGACTACAGCCCTGCCTATAAGTCCCCTGATTATAACTTACCGGTAATTGTGTTGCAAATATACTTTCTAACATTCCTTTACAAAATATGTCATATGTATGTGAAGCTGCATAACATTGAAATTATATCAGGGGCCGGCTAAAACAGTCTCAAGGGCCGTAAAAGGCCTCACCCCTGCTCCAAGAGTCCCCAGTATTCAGGTTTCACATTCAATATTTCGCCAGCAGATGGCGTTATAGTTCAAATATCATGTTGCCGCTGGTGGACAGACGAAACTTAGAAAGGTGACATGACATGCATCTTACCCATGATGAGCCATGACCCCCCCTCGAAGACATTCCTTCACTGGCACAAAAGCAGTAGGTTTTGAAGTCATCTGTTTTTCTGCACTGTGCTAAAAATGTTTCAACACGTTCTCGGTCTTGTCTGTTTTCAGTCTCTTGCCGAAACAAATTTTGCAGACAGAGAGAGAGAGAGAGAGAAACCCACAGTGCAAGGTCAGATTAAAGAGAAACAGCTGTGTGCATGAGAGAGGGAGAGAGAGAGAGAGAGAGAGAGAGAGAGAGAGAGAGAGAGAGAGAGAGAGAGAGAGAGGCAGAGACAGAGACAGAGAGACAGGAGAAATAGAGTGAAAACAAAGTTTGTGCAAGTACTGTAAAACCAATTCCTCCCGTCCAATGCTGTACCTAGTTGTCTTGAGGCTTCAAGTCTTTTTTTCTTTAAGTTTTTTTCTTTGGTCGTTTGTGCTTCATTTATGATATGACAGTGACAGAGGGACAGGAAACGAGTTCAAGTTTAACTTGAATCCTATATAAGCATGTCAAGTTTGCCCAGGTGCAAGGAGTCAGGGACAGGCTGTTGTGGCCACAGCCTGGGTCCTCTCCAGTCTTTGCATACTTCTCCAGTTAATCGCCATGTGGCTGCCTGTCTACATAGTAGTCTATGGGTTTATTCTAATATCCTAAATCCCTAGCCTGCTAGTGTCCTTGTGATGACGTGCCTGATGACAGAAGTTTCTTTCAATATCTCGCAAAAGCGCAATTCTAACGTCATTTTCTCATTTGACATCGGGATGGATGAAGAATGAAGAATAGCCTCCCAAAAGTTGTTGTGGCTAGAAGGCTGACCACAGGGGAAACTTTATTGTTTCCTCCACTGAGGCGGGAGATCAGCGAAACGCGACGCCACAAGCACACGACGAGTACGGGATTCAGCATATTAGAAAGAAGCCTATGTCCCTCCCTCATGTGACTCTCATGTTCCCATCCTCCATGTGACACGTGAAGAACACTACAGCAGGGGTCTGTATACTCTTGGGCAGGGAAGCTGACAGGGGGTGGGGGAAAGGGGTCAGATGTCCGGGGCCCAGAATTAGGTCTTCATTAGGGCCTACATTGCATGTATTGACTGGGGCGGCCCTTCCGATGACTTAGCCCTGGGCCCGACCAAAAGCTGTCAGCAACCCTGTTCTTGGGAACCTGAAAATAACTCGATAAACAAAAATTTCACAATTTATTGAAAGATAGGGTTGAGAAGGAGCCACAATACTGTTGATGTGATGGCAGCAGGGGGAAACACTGCATGATTATTTTTTTTTTACGTGAGTGAGGTGGGAAAAGAAAGATTAGAGACGAGTCCTTTAAAACTGACAGAATGTACAGTCAAAAAAGAAAAGCAATAAAGAAAAAAAAGAAAAAACAAACAAAAACAGCGCAAATGTATATACAAACTGGGAAAAATACAAGAATTCTGATTTTACACTTAATTACAAGATATGACATCACAATTTAGAAATGTTAAATAAAAATCTAAAAAAATTGCATGATGTGAATCTTTTTTTTTTTTTTTTTTTTTACAATGCAATTATTGCATTACTCTTGACCCTGCCGTAGTGTTGTTCAACCAAATGACTGCATATTAGACAGTACAGTCTTTAGTTTTCAACAGCAGACAGGTTCTTAGTGTGGTGCAACAGTCCAGTGTTCTCTTGCAAAAAAAAAAATCTTCTCAGTCCAAGAAAAAAATATTATTGAATTGTGTTGCACACAGCCTCTTTACCTCCTCTGCAAAAGAGAACAAACCAAAGAGAACAAATTAGATTTGTGATGCTTTAAAAATATCTTCACATAGACCAGCAGATCACTGGCTTGTGGCTCACTACCTGATTTCACTTACACATTGTATTCTGCCAATAGACTTGAAAAGTGACATCACCAAAATGCAGTTGAAACCCCTCCCTTGGTTCATTAAAAAGACTAAGGATTTTAACATGGTACCTCTGGATTTTGGTCCCTGTTGAGAGGAGTAGAGCATTGGACTGAATACATTACTGGTCCATCCACTAGTTTTTACGACTGACCAACTCAGCTCAAAAATGCACACAATCCAAAAATGCCATGTTAAAACCCATACACTTTTTCAAAATGGGGCCAGGGGTGAGTTTTCGACCATATTTTGGTGATGTCATTTCACAAGTATATTACAGTGCATCTTCATCATCAAGTACAGTCTTTAGTTTTCAACAGCAGACAGGTTCTTAGTGTGGTGCAACAGTCCAGTGTTCTCTTGCAAAAAAAAAAATCTTCTCAGTCCAAGAAAAAAATATTATTGAATTGTGTTGCACACAGCCTCTTTACCTCCTCTGCAAAAGAGAACAAACCCATACACTTTTTCAAAATGGGGCCAGGGGTGAGTTTTCGACCATATTTTGGTGATGTCATTTCACAAGTATATTACAGTGCATCTTCATCATCAAGTACAGTCTTTAGTTTTCAACAGCAGACAGGTTCTTAGTGTGGTGCAACAGTCCAGTGTTCTAAGTTTGCAACAATATGTAATTTAAGCATATACCATATACTAGCAGCCTTAGGGTAGGGATATGCTTGCAGTGTGACTTGCACACATGCATGTACTACCTTATACACAACACCGTGTATGAACGAGTACACACAGGCCCTGTGATGGTGTTTCACAGGGGGGGGGGGTCAAACGGGTATGTTGTCCCGGGCCCAGGGAGATAGGGGGCCCAGAATTGGGTCCCCATTACATTGTATGTATTGGGTTGGGGGCCCTTTCAGATGACTTTGTCCTGGGCCCAACAAAAGACGTCAGCGGCCCCCAGTGCACATACTTGCTGCTTAACTATCTGAGCACTATGCACAATGCTGGAGGCATCATCTTGGGGATAAATAGACAACAAGGCTCTCTCTAATATTTTCCACCTTGTTTGACTCTACAGCGACCTAAATATCTCTACTCTACGTACTCTGTATGGAAATTTGTAAGATCTCTCCTAACGCTTGTGTTAATATTGCACCACGCACATGTCTTGAATCAAGCATATTCCGGGCCTTATCCTAAACTACACTATGATGCCAGAGCGAAACATTGCCTTATTATTGACACACTTTAAAATGAATATTTCTAATGACTTGTTGTACATATCCATTTAGAACGGCGGAGGACCTACCATTCACTTCAATTAAGTTGGCGTTCTTCTGATTTAAAATGACGTAGAGTTCCCTCTGGTCGGACTTCTTGCCCACCACCCAGTAGTCTGTCATGGCCTTCACAATGATCTCCTCATCTTCATCCACCCTGAAGGACAAAAGGACAAGTAGAGGTCATTCAAGGACAATCCTTCAAGATTCAAGACACAGTTGTGTTCTTGGTCTACTGACTAGATAGTGAAAATACTACATTCTAATGTACTCTTATCCTGCGCAATTAACAGTCATTTAAGTGCAGAGATCGTATTACATTAGTATTACATTAGTTGTTTGCTTAGCCAATCATTTTTCTTCCCAATGCTACAGGATTTGACCCTTTAACCTCTAAAAGCTATAATCAATTCCCCAACCATTAGGCCATACACAAGGATTGCACATAGCGTGGGAGTTTGTTAGAGGTATGCAGCAATTCATTTTTTAAA
The DNA here is from genome assembly GCF_034702125.1 of Engraulis encrasicolus. Lineage (NCBI taxonomy): Eukaryota > Metazoa > Chordata > Actinopteri > Clupeiformes > Engraulidae > Engraulis > Engraulis encrasicolus. The sequence goes on along the minus strand of NC_085873.1, from coordinate 29,874,814 downwards.
ATAAGAACATAAGCTAGACAGTGGGTTTTTTTTCCAATTTAACTGAGAGCCTACACCCAAAGGCAGCAAAGTGTTTGACTAAAAGCATGCCTAAGTTTGCAGCTTGTGCTCTTTTGACCACACTGACAAAAAATACTATCAAATACAAGATGTGGGTAACACTTTATTTGAAAAGGATGTCATGTAGCCGGCGTAAGAATGACATGATCAATGCCGGGACCATTAATATTGATTGGTAATGACCAATGCCAGGAACATTATTGATTGTTATGACTGTTGTCATAATGTGTCATTCGGTTTTAGCCAGCCACATCAACAGATATCTACTTGACATTCAAAAAAACACATTTTGACAACAGTCAGGAACATCAATAATGTGTCATTAATGTTCCAGGCATGATCATATCATTCTTGTGCCAGTTACATCACACCCTTGTGTAGACCCATAGAAAGTGTTACCACATAAGCCATAAGCAGTAATAAGAGGGTTTTTTTTCTCGAATTCATCTGATAGCCTACCTAGCAGATTGGTGCAGCACCAAAAGACATTACTTACAATTTTGTTTTTTTTATTTTAAGCATGACTAGGTTTGCAACTTGTGATCTTTTGACCATACAGAGAAAATAAATACATAGTATTAGGATTTTTTTTTTTTTTAAGTAGTGAGTTCTGCAAGCAGCGTACCGGGCAAAGTCGCAGTTGATGTCCCCTAGGATCTTCATGAGGTCTGGGTGAACAGAGGTCAGGGAGACGCTGGCCGTCTTGCGCATGTGGATGGTGCTCTTCTCAGCCAGGTTCATGTGGTTGAAGTAGATGAACTTAAACTGGGGCTCCTTTTCTGGCCTAGTATGGACATTTTCAAAAAGAAAAAGTTATTATTTGGCAACAGCCCAAAAGCTTGTCACACTCTGCTTAAAGGTCCAGTATGTAACTTAAGTAATTTATTTTCCAAATGTATGCGGCCCATTCACAAATCTTTTCATGAATATTTACTGAGTAATAACCTAACATTCACTGGTCGGACAGAAGTACACAAAGTCTTGGAGCTAAATATGTCAATTACTGGTGATTCAAAATGGCGAACATGGAGCAGAACCACCTATTCATGTGTGAACGTGTACATTTCCAAGTCATAATAAATACTTATTGAATATACAAGAAAAAATAAAAAGGCAGCATACATTCTTGAAATAAACTACTCAAAAATGACTTACTCTACCTTTAAGAGGCTATGCTATTTTTACTGTAGGTGATAAACTGAGGTCAAACGCTGCATTCAGCATGGCCACCAAGTCCACAAGCCTGTGTGCTCATCATGAGACAGCACTGATCGTCAAATTTCACACGCTGTGCATCTAAGTAAGGACAGGACACCATGCTGCATACAGAGCACTGCTGTAAGCTGTCCTGTAGGCAGAGTTTGATTTAGGACAGACTTTCCTGACTGCTGGCGTTACAGTATGCGAATGAGCGCACCGATTATTCACCAGCTGAGAGCAGCAATGATGATGCAATGGATGCTGATTGCGGAGTTGTGGAGTGCCGGTCATTAGCGAAGGCTGTGTGTGTGTGTGTGTGTGTGTGTGTGTGTGTGTGTGTGTGTGTGTGTGTGTGTGTGTGTGTGTGTGTGTGGGTGAGAGATATTTTTGTGTGCGTGTGGGATATTAAGTATGTCTGGAGTGACCCTGATATCCAGCCATTGAGGTTGCACTGCTAATATATGGTGTGTGTGTGTGTGTGTGTGTGTGAGAATGTGATGGGAGTGACCATCACTAGGGTTGCGGGTCTGTTCTGACGGTCACACCAACGAGCCTGGCTCTTTGGTGTAGCTGATATTAGGCGGTTCAGGTACTTCTGCTCACATATGGTGCGTGTGCGTGTGTGCACGTGCGTGCATGCGTACTAGTGTACTAACCCTGACATTCAGCGATTGAGGTTGTACTGCTCACATATGGTGTGTGTGTGTGTGTGTGTGTGTGTGTGCGTGTCTGTGCATCTGTGTGTGTGTGTGTGTGTGTGTGTGTGTGTGTGTGTGTGTGTGTGTGTGTGTGTGTGTGTGTGTGTGTGTGTGTGTGTGTGTGTGTCTGTCTGTCTGTGTGTGTGTACTAGTGTACTAACCCTGATATCCAGCGATTGAGGTTGTACTGCTCACATATGGTGTGTGTGTGTGTGTGTGTGTGTGTGTGTGTGTGTGTGTGTGTGTGTGTGTGTGTGTGTGTGTGTGTGTGTGTGTGTGTGTGTGTGTGTGTGTGTGTGTGTGTACTAGTGTACTAACCCTGATATCCGGCGATTGAGGTTGTACTGCTCACAGATGTCTGAGGCCAGCAGGGTGAGCTGTGGCCCCACTAGACTGTCAAGCTGCTCACAGAACTCACGCGTCAGGTCCTCAGCAGCTGGAGAGAGAGGGATGATGGAAGAGAGAGAGAGAGAGAGAGAGAGAGAGAGAGAGAGAGAGAGAGAGAGAGAGAGAGAGAGAGAGAGAGAGCAAGTAAGAAAGAAAGCAAGAAAGAAAGGGGGTGAAGGACAGGGTAGAAGGGAGTGACAGACAGAAAGATTGACAGAAAGAGAGAGAGAGAGAGAAAGGGAGAGGGAAAGGGAGAGAGAGAGAGATTGAGAGGGGTGGGAAGCAAAAAAAGAAAGTGTGTCATTGAGGGGAAGAGAATGAGAGCAATAGAGGAAAGGTAAGGAGTACCAGGGTGAGAAAAGACGAGAGTGAGTGAAGGAGCGGGAGAGACGAGATAACAAAAGAGTGAGAGAGAGAAAGCGTGAGAGCAAGAGACAGAGAGAGAGAGAGAGAGAAAGACACAAAGAGAGAGAGAGAGCGCAAGAGCAAGAGAGAGAGAGACGGAGAGAGAAAGATAAGAGCAAGCGGAGAGGGAGAAGCGATAAAGGAGAGAAAAAGACAGAGAAGGAAAAAACCAAACGAGTGCAGATCAGCTGTGCTGCAGTGCAAGGGAAGGACTCCCAATGGCAAGAGCTTCAGTCAGTATCAAAGTGTCGACAATTTTGTGTGTGACCTCCTAATCGCTGTTAAATTCCTGTAGTCAGTGTGTGTGTGCACGCTTCATCTCAATCCAGCTCCCCTGCTGGGGGGGGCATGGGGGGTCAACCGGAGGATGTCCGTTTTGCTGTGCACATCACTTTTACAGCTGTGCTTTTCTCACGCACACGCACACGCACACGCACACGCAGCGATGAAGGACAAGATCAGTATGTGTGTGTGCGGTGGAGGTGGTATTACTAAAGGGAGATTGGACTTAAAATTGGTTTCTTTTGACTTTGTTCTCGGTCAACTGAAATTTTCCAGATCAACGTGGCTTACTGATGACATGATTTTACACAGAGAGAATCTCGTATAATGCTTACACAATTTCATATTTGCACAGCGACAGCCTTGTAATAATGAATACCATCCCTAAGGAAGAAGTGCTTTAAAGTGCTTCAGGAATAATAAGAGTAATTTGAGAGATTTTACCACAGCAATTCAAGAGAGTTTACTACAAGAACACTTTAGGAAGGGAAGAAAATGTAGAATGTATATAGATTGGCAGCAGTACTTCTGTATGCATACAGTACATATATTATATCCTTAACCTTTTAATTCAACATTAATTCATATGCTTACCATTTATCATGAAACACACAGCTGCACTCATTGCCTGTGGACAGCAAAGAGGGAAAGAACAACAATTAGGTCCAAAACATATTTTGAATCCTACGGACATCAATGTAAATGAGGACTGTCAAGCGTTCAAGCGTTATTTTTTGTCGTTTCAACCATATACATTCACACAGGATATAACGTGATGAAACCAAGGACCAATTCGAAGATAATTACGAGTATAACAACACACAAAAATATTTGAACAAAATAAAAGTCAAATCTATCTAAAAAGCATCTCAATTCAAACCAGTCCTGTTCCTTCATATCAAGATGATGCCATGCCATGGCCAGAGGTTTAGGCATTTAGGCTGTGTGCCAAACAACCTGGTTGACCCTACCAACAAGCCCAAATGACAGCTGCCACGTTTGCAAATCTCATTATGTAATTTCAGGTGGCATAACCAGACTGACGATTATGTAACCGAGAGGACATTGAGGAGAGAGAAAGAGAGAGAGAGAGAGAGAGAGAGACATTACTTCAATTACTCACAAAACCTTTTAGAAAAATTATCGTGGAAAAACACAGACACACACGAGATGCACAACTTACGGGATAAAATATCATCTCAATCTGCTCACCAACATATGCTGCACAGACCTCCATCTGCCCTTGGGCTCTAATCACAGATTATTTTCAGGTCATCCAAAAAATGAGAGAGAGGGAGGGGGGTTTAGACAAAACTACCTGTCCTCGGAAGCGGTGTAATTGCTAAAAGTCTAAAAATCGAATGGAGGTCCAACATGGTTTCCGCTCCAAATCAGGCTTAAAACTTCCATGAATTTCCTTCCCCGTGTCTCTCTCTCCCCCCACTCATTTCCGGTCTCTTCTCCACTGTCCTGTCAATAATTAAGGCAAAAAAAGCCCTACAAATATTTAAATAAATTCCATGAATTTTCTGTCTTTGAGAGGTTTTGGGGGCAAAAAAAATGTGGTCATCAATTTGTGACAGCCAGTCTTTCAAATCTTTTTTGAGCCGATTCTTCTTTTGGATGGGGGTTGGAGAGCCATTTCAACTCAGTCTCTCCCCACTGGCCTCACCTTGTACACGATCAAATGAAGCTCTTCGTAGTTGTCTTCCGTGTTGACGAATATTCTTGGAAACCTGATTTTGGCATCTGGATCCTTCAGACTGGCCGGCCCAGTCAGAAACCTGGGAAGAGAAAAGATCAACTTGTTACATTTTTTTTAGTGGTTATTACCTCCCGTTCATTGATGGATGATGCCAACTAGCATAGCTTGGTGGTAGAACGTTAGCGTTTGGTGGTGGAACGTTAACATCCCTCCCGAAGTCTCATACAGATGCCCGCCCAATTGGGATACTTGGGATGGCCGTCTGTGGGTAAAAAAACGGAAAAATTGGCCATTTGGCTGTTTTTATGCCATTTTGGGCCCATAGAAGTCAATGCAATTTGTTGAAATTGGGCGGAATTTAGCGCATTTTGGCGGTTTTTGAGAACCTTTTGGGCGGGATTTGATCAGACACATCTGGCAACACTGAACCCCATAGCAACTGAGTCATCAGCCTAGGCCTTCAGCTCATTGGTGTGTTGAAGCCAGGAGGACCTTAGTCACAATGCAACATTTCTATTTTATCAATAACTCGACAAGGGCTCTAAATTAACAACAACCAACAGACCAAATGCTGGTGAAATGTCGGACCAACTGGCTAGCCACTTTGACCAATTAGTGAGTGGGTGTTTGGCTTGTAAGATTAACATCTGCTAGCCATTTTGGCTGGTGATGAAAAAGTTCATTTAGGACCCTGAACTCAAGAAATATTGAAGATGTCCTCTCAATGTCATTTCATTAATATTGCTGTGCTCCCCATTGTTATTGAATGTGTTACGCGTTGGTCCTGTTTTAAAAAACGTTCTGGATGCTTTGTTTCAAGCCTTTTCTGCAAGCTAGCAAGGTGGCTTGTGGAGAAACGAGAGGGTCTTCCGGGTTTGTCGTCTAAAACGGTCTCTGATTGGCTCCCTCCTCCTGCTCTGCAGAGAGATCATCTAAAGTCAGAGTCGCCATTTCCCCGGGTGGTACTGCACTATAGGGGCGCCAACGGAGGCGTGCAGGCTCCATTCAGGGCTGTGGTCTTTAGACAGCGACCCCTAAGCGAGCTGCAGGCATGGACCGACCAGAGTGGGACGGCTGTATGTATGAGGCTTTGTGCTCTGTGTGTATCTGAGAGAAGCAACCAGCTGATAGCTAAGCTAAGCTAGGTTTCGGGCCACCAGACGTTGCTGGTTTTACTCGACATGTTTTTAGAAAAATGGGTCGACATAAACCTTTGTTGGCAACGTCTTCTTTCGATGTGACGCAACACAGAAAGGCTTTCGTGATTCGCTCGTTTCTCTGCATTATTTATGTTAATTGGGAAACTCCGGGAAATACAGCCAGCAGAGGTGACGCACCGCTATGAGAGCCTTGCATGTGAGTTTAACGTGGGGTGACCGTCCGATTTTCAAAAGGAGTGAGTAAAACTGTGTTTTATCGGAAGTTGGACTTTAAGTTAATTTATGGAAATTACCTAGGCTGCAGAAGCTATAATCCGGCACACAATGTGAACCATCGCCGACTTAGAATAAATAATAAAGAACACGAGAAAAACACAATAGCAGTCCAGATTAAGGCCCTTGACATTGAATATCTAGGTCAACTATTCGATTCCATCCACCCTGGGGCCCTAGTACCAACCAACACAGAAGAACCGTATCACATCAGCGAGACATTGATATGAGTGAATCTAAGAGTTAATGTGCTGGAAAGCAGACTTGGAAACAGAGCTGGGTCTGGCTTCAGTGCACCAGAACAGCCACGTCATGTAACTTAAACCTACACCTGCCGCAACGCACCGCCCCACACCGCCCGCCACTGCTGTCACTCCTGCAAAGCCTCCTGCCCTTGGCCCGGGGGTCAAACGAGGAGAAGGATGCACCCGCGCGATTTTGATTTTGGTAGAGAGGGAGATAGAGATAGAGGAAGAGAGAGAGAGACAGACAGCAAGGCAGAGAAAGAGGGGGAGAAAGAGAAAAAGAGCAAGAGAAAGAGAGATGGAGAGATAGACAGATAGAGAAGATGGACAGATAGAGAAGAAATACAGACAGACAGACAGACAGACAGACAGACAGACAGACAGACAGACAGACAGACAGATAGATAGAGAGGTGGGTCCTTAGCAGAGATCACACGAGGATGCAGCAGCACATTTCTGGTTTTGGTACATAGTCGGTTGACGTAATCCCAAGCTGCAAACATGCATTTTTTGGTCTTTCGGTGTGCAATATACTTTCGATTATTAATGTATGTGACAAAAAAAGTGTTGCAACACTGCTCTGTATGCACTTTGTGCTTTGAGAATGTTATGTTGGTGTTTCTGTGGCAGCCCTGTACTTGCTCTCCTTGCAGTTCTGTACTTGCTCCTCACACCTGACCGGACTGTGTATATCTCTCCGCCCAAGAAAAATAATTGTGGTTTAGGGTAGGTATCCACCATCTAGGGAAGGGTATTAGACGCGACGTGGAGGAGATCTGACGGCTTTGGAAGCTATCTAGCCATTTGGGGTGAGGGACAGTGAGGGACTTTACAGGTGTGGTTTAGTGCAAGGATTCCCAATCTATTCCAACTGGGGACCCACTTGAAATGTTCACAACTGTTCTTTGACCCACCTGTGACCCAATAAACAAACACGCTAGAATAGTGGTGGTAGAAGACCTACCTCCCGTAGTGCAACAGATTGCCGGCCACCTCTGGTCTCAGTGGAGAGTCCCTGCCCGCGAGCTGTGGAATAACCCAGAAAACAGCAACAGCTGATGTTATACACACACACACACACACAGACACACACACAGACATGGGCAGCAAGAACATCATCAACACTGGTGACCCTCTGATCTACATACAACAGCTATAAATAATTACTAGGGTGCTTTTAACTCACTCACCGCCATTGACATCAATGTGGGCGTCAATTACGTTTGTTTTACAGCAAAGTCAACGTTGTGCAAAAACTTCAGGTTTCTCCACATACTAGGAGCTCATCTTATAGGTGGCAGAGGTGTGAGAGCTTTCATTCACTTTGAAGTAGGGATGGCGAAAATTGAAAAAACTCTTAACCGGCTACTGAGACTCATTAACCGGTGGTTAACCGGTTAACCGGTAATCTTAAATTATACAACGTTCGCGTGCCTGATATGCACAGCACTGATTTTTAAACATTTTATTTTTCACATAAGCCTTTTTTTCCTGTGCAGACAGGACCTGCCATGTCCAGTCACTGTTGCCAGATGGAAAATGCTGAAATATCGTACTAAAACCTCAAAATTATCGTTTTTTGGGGCTTTTTGGGAGGAAATTATTATTATAATTATTACAACCGGTTAACCGGTGGCAGAACATTTTAACCGGTTAAAGTTGATCCGGTCGACTATCGGTTAAACGGTTACCGGTTAACATCCCTACTTTGAATGGGCCCTTCCTTCCATCCAGCCCCCCATTACCTCCTCCATTCCCTTCCTTCCATCCAGCCCCCATTTGTGACTGTGTGCCCCCCCTCTCAGCTGTCTTGCTACTTTGAGGGGCTGTAGTAGACCAGAGAAACACTATGGCAGAGTTGTATAAAGTTGATGTAGAAGTACGTTATTGATGTAATTACAACAAAAGCAATATGATATTACAAAGTTGAAACCATGTAATATACTACTAGTGTTGTAATTATATTTGTAAAAGTACTTTTACAACTCTGGCATAGTGTTATACAACTCTGCACACTATGCCATATAAATACTATTGCTATTGCACTGTGGCATCTCACCTCTGGCTCGGTGTGACGAGGGAAGAGAGAGGTGGTGAGGTACTTATACAGGATCCTCATGTCATCCTGCTCCAACCCACTCCTGCAGACAAATATAATATGAACAGAGGAAGAGAGGGAGAGAGAGAGGAAGAGAGAGAGAGAGAGAGAGAGAGAGAGAGAGAGAGAGAGAGAGAGAGAGAGAGAGAGAGAGAGAGAGAGAGAGAGACAGACATACAGAGAGAGGCAGAGGTGAGGGGCAGACATAGACAGATGGGGGAGGGAGAAAAAAACAGATAGAGAGAGAGAGAGAGAGAGAGAGAGAGAGAGAGAGAGAGAGAGAGAGAGAGAGAGAGAGAGAGAGAGAGAGAGAGAGAGAGACAGACAGACAGATGGGTGCGGGAGAAAAAAACAGAGAGAGAGAGAGAGAGAGAGAGAGAGAGAGAGAGAGAGAGAGAGAGAGAGAGATAGAGATAGAGAGAGAGAGAGAGAGAGGAGAGAGGGGTTAGGTTAGGTCAGGTCAGGTCATCTCAGGTCAGGTTACTTCACTATGTTGACCTGATTAGAGATGTAGGGAATTAAAGCATGAAACATGCATAAAAACATACAACAAAGAGGAATCAAAAACAAGGAAGGTGAGGGAAATGTGTGTGAATTCTTTAATTTCCTTTTACAGTTCCTTAAATATCTCTCCTGCTACAACGATGAGTATGAGGTCAGGGACAAAAAATGGAATCTGAAACTCAGTCAGCATTCACCTCAAACCCCGCAGAGTCAGAGAGACCCTAAACCGATTTTCAGGGAAAAGAAGAAAAATGAAAAAAAAAAAAACGAAAAAAAAACCAACACATAAAAAAACGAACAGAAAGAATAGAGCACTAAAACACATCAACCGCCCACCCCCAACATACACACACACACACACACAATTTTAAATCCATCTGCTCTCATTCATATTGCTTTCCAGCCTCTGCGACGGCGACCTCTGAACTGGCTGGCAGCCATCTTGGACAGTCTGCCGTGTCTAAAATAAATGATATAAAAGCCAAGGGACGGGGACGGGGACGAGTGGCATTGTGGCCAAAGAGGATTACGCGGCGTAGTTAAAGCCGTGAGGGATTGCGGTGCCTTGTAATTGGTAACCAGGGACTAAGGCAGGCTGGTTGGGTGTGTGTGTGTGTGTGTGAGAGAGAGAGACAGACAAAGACAGAGAAAAAAATTGGTGAGAGAGAGAAAGAGGGAGTATTTGTTTGTGAAGTAGAGAGAGCGAGAGCGAGAGCGAGAGCGAGAGAGAAAGAAAGAAAGAAAGAAAGAAAGAAAGAAAGAAAGAAAGAAAGAAAGAAAGAAAGAAAGAAAGAAAGAAAGAAAGAAAGAGAGAGAGAGAAAGAGTGTGCTCATGTGGATCTGGAATAGTAGCAGTGGTGCTAGAGGTGGTAGCTCTTCACACACACACACAACTTGACACGCTTGACACACAAACACACACGTACACGAACACACACAGAAGAATTCACCTCTTGTTATTTCCTCCTCCACCTCTTGTCTGTCTGTCCTGCCTCAAGACGTGAATGTGTGTGTGTGCGTGTGCGAGTGTGTCTATCTGTCTGTATGCATGCATGTGCGTGTCTAGAGGTAACAATAATCTCGTATCAAGGAGAGACCAGGGGCTGTTACTGAATTACAGATACAACCCCTGGCAAAAAGTATGGAATCACCTGTCGTGGAGGATGTTCATTGAGTCGTTTTATTTTATAAAAAATAGAAGGATGAAAGATGCGACACAAACCTCAAGTCATTTCAAAGTGCAACTGTCTGGCTTTAAGAAACACCAAAAGAAATATATAAAAAAAATTGTGTCAGTAAGTAATGGTTACTTTTTTTAGATCATGCACAGAGAAAAAAATATGGAATCACTCAACTCTGAGGAAAAAAATATGGAATCATGAAAAACAAACAAACAAAAAAGCACTCCAAAAGCTTTTTTGAACCACTTTTGGATTTTAGAACAACTTACAGTCTCTGAGGCATGGCATTTACGAGGAAAAAAACATTCCCTTCATCATTTTTGCTCCATTTTATCTCTTACACTTAACTTACACATGCACCCAAATTGGAAAAACAACAATGCAATGGCCCAAAAAAAGCATGCAGACAGTTTGACTGGATGGAAGTCTAATTAATTGATTAATTGTGAATCCTCTATGAATAATTTGATGCTGGAAGTGTTGTCTGGTGCACTTATTACATGTTGTTGATGAAAAATGAAAATAGGATGACTGACAATGAAAACTTACAAATGTCCACTGTCATGGACAATAGCCTATGGGAATGCATGTCAGGTGAAGGCACTGGGGGTAACATGACTGCATTACATTTTCAATAAATGCACAAGTTAACGTTGTTGTTTTGGACACTTTTCTTATCCAGTCAATTGAAGAGATGCTTGGAGATGATGAAATCTTTTCTTGGGATGTTAATGGATCTTTACTTGTCATACTGTAAAATCAGTGATGTCATCCATTGAAGAAAAACATATCGTCAGCTTACAAACAGTCTGGACCTCAACCAAATGAAAATCTGAGGTAGACGTTTAAGAAAATGGTCCATGACAAGGCTCCAACCTGTAAAGCCAATGTGGTAACTGCAATCAGAGAAAGAGTGAGTAAAATTGATGAAGGGTACTGTTTTTCATCCATTAATGCCATTCCTCAGAAGCTGTGGGTTGTTAAGAAGCCCAGAGGTGGTGCAAAAAAGTCTTGAAGCGTTCTTTTGTCTGTTTATTTTTCATGATTCCATATTTTTTTCCTCCGAGTTGAGTGATTCCATATTTTTTTCTCTATGCATGCTCTAAAAAAGTAACAATTACTTACTAACTTAATTGTTTTTCTTGATTTCTTTTGGTGTTTCTAAAAGCTAAACAGTTCCCCTTTGAAAATGACTTGAGGTATGTGTCGTATCATTCATCCTTAGATTTTTTATAAAGTGAAACAACTCACTGAACATCCTCCACGACAGGTGATTCCATACTTTTTGCCAGGGGTTGTATACAGTAGACTAGAGGGCACCCTGGCAATTCAAACAACACCACACCACACCACACCACACCACACCACACCACAACACACCACAACACAACACAACACAACACAACACAACACAGCACAGCACAGCACAACACAACACAACACAACACAACACAACACAACACAACACGGCACAACACGACACAACACAACACACCACAACACAACACAACACAACACAACACAACACAGCACAGCACAGCACAACACAACACAACACAACACAACACAACAGGGAGGGTTTTGGTGAGCTGCCACATGGGCAAACAAAACACACAGCGTACAGCGTGGCATCACCACCGTGTGGGTGAGATGGCTCCGCTACTGTTGAGAGGCACTCCTACTCTGTGGGAACAGAGGCGCCAGGTGTGTGTGTGTGTGTGTGTGTGTGTGTGTGTGTGTGCGTGCGTGTGCGTGTGCGTGTGCGTGTGCGTGTGCGTGTGCGTGTGCGTGTGTTATGAGGGGGTGAGGGATTTGTCAAGAACTAAATGCTGATTGGAGCAATTCCCAGATGTTTTTTTTTTTTTTAAAACAGCCATATTTTTAGCACAACTCCCCCCAAAAAATACTCAAAACAATCAAAAAAGGGACATGAGATACACAAATACTTTTGGCTTGGCATAGATATATTTTTGGAGAAGGAGAATGACAGCTTGAGATGATGGAAAATTCTCACCCCCATACATGACAAAAACAGTCAGGCTTGTACTTGCAGCACAGGTGACAGAGACAGAGACAGACAAAAAAAATCTGCTGGAGCTCCTAAACATAACCCCAACACAGTGTAAATGTAAATAGCAACGCATTTGCATGAGGAAAAGGACAATGAAACTAAACCTAGAACCGAGCAAGATAACATGAAGTTGCGGTGAAGTTGGAAACGGACACCAGCGCAAACAAAACGAAACCCAAACGTTAAGTGATATGGCCACACAAGAAACAAACATCAACGCATCAGTGGAAAACCAAACCGAGAAGGAGGCATCCAAAACAAACTCATGAATGCATGGAGGGGGAACAGACACTGAGGGGAGGCGAGGGGAGATGAGAGAAGATGGAGAATATGGAGGAGGAGAGGAGAGGAGAGGAGAGGAGAGAGGAGAGAAGAAACGGAGAGAGGAGAATAGAGGAGAGGAGAAGCGGAGAGAGGAGAGGAGAGGAGAGGAGAGGAGAGGAGAGGAGAGCTGGAAGACACAAGAGGGGAGCCCAAGGGAGCATGATTTCCTCCATGTCAGGAATAGAGGGTTGGTGGTGAGGACAGGAGAGGAGAAGAGGGTATGACAGAAAAGGAGAGGAGAGAAGAGGAGAGGATGACAGTTGGTGAACGGGTATAGGAGTTGGTCATTGTAGACTCAGGAAAATGTGTATTTGACAAGGCTCAGTCTCTGCGTACTGTAATGTAACATAATAAGGACATACCATATGAAGCGTGAAAGCCCAACTCGGCTCCAACTCCAATTACCATTGTCATTGTGACACAGCACTCCACAGTGCTCACTGCTTACTGCACACAACTAAGTAGCATTTATGCCTCACCCGTGCAAGGGGGCAGCCCCTAATTGCACTCCAAAGGAGCAGTGGAGCGGGACGTTACCATGCTCAGGGTATCTCAGTCATGAAGGATGATGGGGGACAGCACTGGGAAATTACTCGCCCCACCAACCTGGCAGGTCGGAAGTCGAACCGGCAACCTTTGGTCTCGAAGTGTGACGCCCTAACCACTTACCCATGACTGCCCTTGAACAGATTGTTGTAATAGAGGAAGACTGTGTATGTGACAAAGCTTAGCCTCTGTATACTGTGATGTGATGTGATGTAGTGTATTGTAATGCAATGTAATTTAATAAGGTCATCGTACCATATGAGCTGGTCATTGTAGAGGAACGCTGTGTATTTGACCAGGCTCAGACTCTGTTCCACCCTGTTGACGAAGGACTGGATCTTCAGGTACGTCATCTTGTCCAGCGGGAAGAAGCTAATACCCCCAAAGACGTCCAGCAGATCACAGGACTGCAGGTGCAGCGTCTGGAGATACTACACACAAGCAGAAAAATGCATTTAAATATGAAATGCCTTCGCATTGAACAGACACAAGTCACGTCCAAAAGTTCAAGTTCAAAGAAGGACAGCAGACTGAAAAGGTACATTTATTGTAGATGTTTAAAATAGAAGCAATCACAGTCACAAACAGTAAAGACTCTTTCGTGAGTATCTACTAGACTAATGGTTGAGCTGGCCGAGCCCAAGGCAAGACCCTTGACATGTGTATGTATGTGTGTGTGTTTGTGTGTGTGTGTGTGTGTGTGTGTGTGTGTGTGTGTGTGTGTGTGTGTGTGTGTGTGTGTGTGTGTGTGTGTGTGTGTGTGTGTGTGTATGTGTCTGTGTGTGTCTGTGTGTGTGCTCTTTAAAAAATAAAAAAAACTAACTAACCGTTCTTTGCATCTGCACTTGTTGTTCTGTATATTTCCTGTGCACTTTGTATCTGCTAGTGATGATGGCTATGATTATGTCCTCTTTTGAAAGTCGCTTTGGTTGTAAAGAGTCTGCCAAATGCAATGTAATGTAATGTAATGTAACAAACAAATCTTTTGTATATGTTAAAATCAATTGATTTGTTTGGGATGAGTTTACTAACACTCCCTAGGCTTTGTTTTACAGTTGTAATGAGTTAGGTGACAGGCCTTCATTGACACAGCAGAGGAGACATCGGGCTGCATATAGAAATTAATGTGTAATGAATGTGAATATAGACATAAATGTGTAATATGTTGTTCAGCCCTTTTAATGGGAGGAATTTGGAAAAACTGGCCCTGTGACCAGCACCCCTCATGTAGAATGTGTGCCTATGTGTGTGGGGGGAAAAGGCATAGCCTACCCTCTATGACCCTTTTTGTCTATGCAACAATTTGACAGTGCTCTTAAATTCTTATCTCTGCTCCTATTTTGTTTTATTATTGTTTTCATTACATAGACCCCTGCATGAGGGACGAATGAAACTGTGTTGTAAACAGAAATGATTCACTGTACTGCATTTTTTGACAATGACAATGTACTACTATTATACATGTCATGGGTAAAATCTTATGTAGCCTTATTTCTCAAAATATAAATGGCTGAAATGTAGGCCCAGGCCTATAGTTTCTCCATGCGCCAATGTCATACTGTAATGTTTTGCATTTACGCTGCGTGAATACCCCCCCCCCCCCCCCAAAGGCCCGCGTGAGAAGACACCCCCACATTTCTGTGGGAAACACTGCTAGGTTGAAAGTATTTGCTTCGACTTATGTTGATCAGAATGACCCACTTCTGCAAACTCAGCTATCTACAGCAGGGTCATTTCACGTGAAATCAGACACTTTGGGACCCGACCGACCCGGATTTCGATCATACTTGGTGTGCCTTTTCAGTAGCAAGGTAGCACCCCAGAACTGCATTGGTTTGAATCTGACACTAATATTAAGGGAGAAACAGACTAGGAAAGGTTCACATGTGAGGGTAGGACACTATACATTCAGCCTTGAATATATCAGTCAGTGTTAGTCACAAAAAGATGCCTGTGGTGTTGTTTGAAAGCTCTTTTCTGGCTCTACATATTACACAATCACCTTGGAATACAACTACTCTCAGAATATGAATTATGATAAATTGAAAAATTAAAAATTGAATATCTAAAAAACTCATATTTTAAAATGGCCAGTTCCTTGTCCAAACGTAGCCGGCAATGTCATGAGCAGCACCTAAAATGCTGGTGTTCGGTCTGTTATTCATTTCAGAGAGAATTTGACTCACAAATATGGCATCATACAGACCACTTACTAATAATATGGTAATACCATAGTAGCATCACATGACAAAACAAAAACAAAACAAAATGGTCAGTGTCCATGGTCCCAGGTTTCAGAAACTAAGGCAGATGTCCATTTATACATACCAAATGATGATATGTGAATGTTTGAACATTCCTTCTCTGTGTACCTGTGCCATCTTCCCTTTACCGTACTTTAAAGAGATAATCAATGGCTACACTCTCATTTTGTACTCTACCAGTGCATTTGAAGCAACAGCTGTGTCTTTTGTAGATAATGTATAAGTACGTCCCGTTGCAGTTACAGGTTCCACTACCAGAAGCATATCCTGATGATCCATGACAAGTCTATCTGGTCTGAAGGGAAAAGTGAAGGATGGAGATGGCCCATGAGGATGCAGGAAGTTCAGTTTCACCTCTCCAGTGCTCGGCATACATTCCTCAGCACATGCTAGCCACCAGTTGCCATCATATACAGCTACAACATACCCTTTGATGCTTGAAAATGTAACACATTCCTTTACTGAGCTCACTCTTTCAACTCTGCCTTCTCTGAATGCTCAAAATGGCCTAACTTCCACTGTGTCCATTGACAATGGGCAGAAGCTGTGTAGTTTTTGAGTACCTGGAATAGTTCTTGCAGATTCAAACCGTTTCAACAAGTTCTCAGCTTCATGATGGTACATATCTGTTGTGGCAAACTGGCAATGGATGTTCTTGACATTATCCTTGACAAATTCAAACAGTTGGTATGGCGTTACAATTTAATTGTCAATAGGACGTTGCAGACTTCCTGCACAATATAAGAACCTTAAAATTACAACAAATTTTTTGCCACCACGAGGCAGATTTTCACATACCTGCAGAGTGGCACTTTTTTGCCACATCACATGGCAAAGGTCCATGTGATGGCGTTGGAGGGACAGTTAAATGGCTTGCTGCACGAGCAAGTCTGCAACGTCCTATTGACAATTAAATTATAACGCCATACCAACTGTTTGAATTTGTCAAGGATAATGTCAAGAACATCTATTGCCAGTTTGCCACAACAGAGATGTACCATCATGAAGCTGAGAACCTGTTGAAAAGGTTTGAATCTGCAAGAACTATTCCAGGTACTCAAAAACTACACAGCTTCTGCCCATTGTCAATGGACACAGTGGAAGTTAGGCCATTTTGAGCATTCAGAGAAGGCAGAGTTGAAAGAGTGAGCTCAGTAAAGGAATGTGTTACATTTTCAAGCATCAAAGGGTATGTTGTAGCTGTATATGATGGCAACTGGTGGCTAGCATGTGCTGAGGAATGTATGCCGAGCACTGGAGAGGTGAAACTGAACTTCCTGCATCCTCATGGGCCATCTCCATCCTTCACTTTTCCCTTCAGACCAGATAGACTGTCATGGATCATCAGGATGTGCTTCTGGTAGTGGAACCTGTAACTGCAACGGGACGTACTTATACATTATCTACAAAAGACACAGCTGCTGCTTCAAATGCACTGGTAGAGTACAAAATGAGAGTGTAGCCATTGATTATCTCTTTAAAGTACGGTAAAGGGAAGATGACACAGGTACACAGAGAAGGAATGTTCAAACATTCACATATCATCATTTGGTGTGTATAAATGGACATCTGCCTTAGTTTCTGAAACCTGGGACCATGGAAACTGACCATTTTTGTTTTGTTTTTGTTTTGTCATGTGATGCTACTATGGTATTACCATATTATTAGTAAGTGGTCTGTATGATGCCATATTTGTGAGTCAACTTCTCTCTGAAATGAATAACAAACCGAACACCAGCATTTAAGGTGCTGCTCATGACATTGCCGGCTACGTTTGGACAAGGAACTGGCCATTTTAAAATATGAGTTTTTTAGATATTCAATTTTTAATTTTTCAATTTATCATAATTCATATTCTGAGAGTAGTTGTATTCCAAGGTGATTGTGTACTATGTAGAGCCAGAAAAGAGCTTTCAAACAACACCACAGGCATCTTTTTGTGACTAACACTGACTGATATATTCAAGGCTGAATGTATAGTGTCCTACCCTCACATGTGAACCTTTCCTAGTCTGTTTCTCCCTTAATATTAGTGTCAGATTCAAACCAATGCAGTTCTGGGGTGCTACCTTGCTACTGAAAAGGCACACCAAGTATGATTGAAATCCGGGTCGGTCGGGTCCCAAAGTGTCTGATTTCACGTGAAATGACCCAGCAGTGGTTCCCAACCTTTTTCTTCAGGGACCCATATTTTTTACCATTGTAAGCTTTGACCTAATCGCGCGAGCGCCTGCACGAAACAGCGTCACATGATACTCTGTTTCCTGCCAAAACTCATTAGTTATCATTTTATTCCTCAATTTGTCTTCAGTCGAATATAGAAAAAACTGTTTAATGTATCACTTACATTTTGTTGCTTCTATGCATTGGTTCAAATGCTTTGTCATTTATTCAACATGGGCTATATATGGTATTAAAATGAGACCCCTTAAAATCAAAAGGGCTTCGCGACCAACTGTGGATCTTTGGCGACCCATAGGTTGGGTCCCGACCCATAGGTTGGGAACCACTGATCTACATTATAACCCATGGTGGGAAGCCGAGCTCATTCAAAAGTGTTGTTTACACCGATATACATGTCAATTTGCAGAAACAGATAAAAAAGCAGTTTAACGTTGAACAGTTAAAAAAAAGACACAATGTTGCTTTAAGACGTGCACACAAGAGAAATGCTTGGAGTCTGTATTCATGCCAAAATGCATTGTGTGTGCACTCTGCACTCTGTGTAGACAGACAGATCCCGAGTGTTGGCATGTGATGACTATTGACACAAGTTCCGTGCTCCGTTGCCACAACAATATGGGCCAATCATAACATGGAAACCAAACACAAAGCGGAGCGGAGCGCCGTATGGACTCGTGGATGTCATTTCACACAAACATTTGTCAAACCAGGATGGATGACCTCTGGTTACCCTCCAATCTAATAATTCATGAAGAGCACAGTCTGTGGCACATGCACATGACATGACCACAATCAGGTAAAGTAGAGGGGAAAGTTATGGCTGGCCATATTACCAGTAGTCAGTCCGTTAACGAATGACTTAATCGCTAACTTCATTTCTACTTGTCATCTGCAGCAAGCACATTGGATTTTTCGTTATGGTGGTGGTTGGGGGGGGTTGCTTTTGTGCATTTTATTAGACAGGGCAGTAGGGAGAGGACAAGAAATGGTTGGGTTGGGAGAGAGACAGTTGGTAGGGTTGGGAAATGACCTTTGCCAGATTTGAATTTGTGTCCCTATGGGCAATGTACCCGTATATGGTAAGGCCTGTTAACACAGTGCACCACTTCAACCTGACTCTGTTGTGTTTTAATCATGCTATATACAGTAAATAAAGTCAGCTAAATGGTCATCTCAATCAATGTGGTGCAATTTTAGTCAGGAGGAAAGGGTATTGTTGCGCTCTAGATGTTATGAAAAATAACTAGGTGTGTGGACCCAAAAGAAGTAAGGTATAAGGTAGGAGCAGGTTCGCACACTAAACAAGACACAAAGGTCAAGCACAATACAAGGAGTTTTTTTTATTTTAGTCAGAGCAGGGTAGAGCAGACGTTTCAGGCTGTTGCCATCATCAGTGCTCTCTGTGCTCGTGCAATTTTAGTCTCATCACAAAAAAAACCCAATGTCACCTCACGTTTGTTACATTTCTACCTGTCGATAATGCTAATTTGGAACGACTTTGAGTGTTATGAAAATCGCTAAATAAAACGTAGGTATTATTATTATTATTATTTATTTATTGTCTGAACTATAAGGTGTCGAAAGCATGGTGTTATGCCTCAAGTAGTAGTGAAAACAGTGTTTTTCCAGTTCAGAAATCCGTCCTGGCCAAAGGGCTTAGGTCACAGCCTGTAACCAGAGAGTTGCGGTCTCGAACCCCGGCGGGTAAGGTAACAGCCTGAGACCTGTGACTGCAGGGGATTGACCAGGATTGTCACTGATGTCCTCTCAGGCCCCGTCATGGCTTCCCCCGTTTGATTACGTGTGTGTGTGTGATGATGGGTTAAGCGAAGGTTGCAATTAGGTTTTAGTCTGTGTCCGTCCGCGTTGTGTGCTGTGTGTGGCTACATTTCGGAAGGATCGGGTTTTTTTAGGCAAAAAATAGGGTGGCACGACCACGGCTAACGTCATTTAATCCATACAATAGAGGCGCTGTGGTTGCGACACCTGACTTCTGCTATTGAATTCTGATGCTGGCAAATCATCCGTCTTGGTACTTCTTGATTTGAGTGCTGCTTTCGATACAGTTAATCATTCTATACTACTACATAGACTGGAACACTGGGTTGGCTTTACGGGCATAGTGATCGACTGGTTAAAATCGTACTTACAACAAATAAGTTTTTTTGTCGCCATTGGAAGACATACTTCATCACCAATGTCTCTGGATTGTGGGGTCCCCCAGGGCTCCATTCTGGGACCACTACTGTTCAATCTGTATATGTTGCCACTGGGACACATTATCGAGAATAACTCCATAAATTACCATAGCTATGCGGATGATACCCAGCTCTACTTATCTATGTCCCCAAATGACTATACCCCCCTTGAATCACTCTATCATTGCATGGACCAAATTAACAAATGGATGTCTCACAATTTCCTCCAGCTGAACACAGATAAAACTGAAGTAATTATATTTGGGAAAAGAGAGGAGAGACAAAAGATTGCTACTATCCTTGAAACGAAGGGACTGAAAGCAAGGGAAACAGTTAAAAACCTTGGGGTCCTCATTGACAGTGACCTAAACTTCAACAGTCACATGAAAGCTATTACTAAGTCTGCATTTTATCACATAAAAAACGTCTCTAAATTTAGGGGCCTGATGTCTAAACATGATCTGGAGAAGCTAATACATGCCTTTATTTCTAGTAAAGTTGATTACTGTAACAGTCTTTTTACTGGCCTCCCCAATAAAACCATTAAACAGCTTCAACTTGTACAAAACGCAGCTGCAAGGGTTCTTACAAAGACAAGGAAGTTCGACCACATTACTCCAATTTTAAGATCGCTGCATTGGCTCCCAGTAAGCTACAGAATTGATTTTAAGGCTATGCTACTTGTGTTTAAATCACTAAATGGAATGGGACCCACATATCTACTGGATATGTTTCAGCTGTATGCACCAACTAGGTCACTAAGGTCAACGGAGAAGAATTTGCTGGTGATTCCAAAAGTCAAAACAAAGTGTGGAGAGGCAGCCTTTAGCTTCTATGCTTCAAAGCTTTGGAACCAGCTTCCAGATGACATAAAAAATGCACCCACTATTGATAGCTTTAAATCTAGACTCAAGACAAAGCTGTTCTCAGATGCTTTCCCCTAGCTTAAATTACTTATTCTTATTATTTTTATTTTTTATTTAATTTGTTTTATTTTATTTTATTTTATTATTATTTTTACCTTATGTTTTATCTTAATGTTTTTAAATGCTTTTTGACTCTAATTCATTTCTTTCTTTCTTCCCTGTTTCCTTTCATTTACATTTGTTAACTTTGTGAAGCACATTGAGTTGCACCTGTGTATGAAATGCGCTATATAAATAAACTTGCCTTGCCTTGCCTTGCCTTGCTACTTCGTGTGCAATGCTTGCTACATTTATTTCTAGGATTACTTTAGCCAAAAGCTGTGTTTCAATACAGCTATTCATATGCAGTGATGGGCAAAAAGGATCCATTAGTTACAATCCAGTGGCACATATTCAAAAAAAGACTTAGTTTTACCAGTCCAATTCAGGCAATTGGCTGGTTGAATTGGACAGGTAAAACAAGGACATTTGGAAAACGTGGCATTAGATTGTAATTAATGAGTCCATTTTGCCCATCACTGTTTAATTTTTTTTTTAAACTTTGTGGTTGTAGTGTATATAGTAGGGAGGGGTGTTATTTGATGAAAATGTTCAGATTCAACTTTAGCCCAGATTTTCTTATGCTACCATGTCTTAGGAATACATTGATGTAAAAATTTTAAAAATCAAGCCCGAAAACCCCCCCCTACCCCAGAAATTACTTTTTAACCCCAAAAACGCCTGTTTTTGGGCTAATTCTCTATAGTTCCCAATGTTTTATGAGGTACAGAGTAAAAATATGTCCATGCTGGATCATCTAATGGCATTTCATGTGGCATGCCATGCTGGAGGTGTACTTTGAGCAAAAAAAAGTCAAATGTCAAGGTCATATTCAAGGTCAAGGGTCATCAATATGGTCTTAAATGCCTATTTTTTGCCATTTTTCCATGGTTCCCCATCTTTTATGGAGTGCAGAATAGAAATAAGTTCATGCTGGGCTATTGAATGGTATTTCATGTACCATGCCATACTTCAAGTGAGCAGCAAAATGTGTAGTGTCAGTCCTACTTAAGGTCAAAGGTCACGAATGGTTTAAAATGCCTATTTTTCATGTTTCAGTGTAGAAAGTTAGCTAAGGGCACTTAAATGGCTACTTATGTGGTATGCCAATATTTTACACAATGCAATATCTTATTTCCAGGTTATATTGAGGGTTAAAGTAATCAAAATTGCTTAAAAATCATGTGAACTGATCATGGAATATAGCCTCTTTGTACCGATGCGCCCACCTACATTCCATGATCAGTTCAGACCCAATCAGACTTTGCTGGAATGACTCAACAACATCATAATAACATTGATATGAGAGCCTTAGATAAGAGATTAAGACTTGGTCATTACAATTTCGAGGACAATAAGGTTAAAACATGCACTCTGCGCAAAGGGGTAAACGCATTGTCTCTTTTATGTCACAATGATCAGAGTGGATCACTTTTGTATTATCAGCCTGTCCAGTTAGGAAGCAACACTGCAAGTCTATTTGACTACTGTTATGCAAATTTAACAAATAGTGGGTAGAAATGGTAAAGGTAATATAAACAAGCCCCAAAACAGAGTTATCCTGTAGGTGGTGGCACAGCCTATCTCTCCTTTTCCATCCTTTCTGGCTGTTTTTAGGTCACATGCATGTTTTCAATGTCCCACCCCTGGAGTTACCATGGGTTGGTGTCGATCACCCATTAAATTTGCTCAGCTGTTATTCATCCAAGATACCACATCAATGTGTGCTGTGGCAAGAAGCAGAGTGTCCAGAGCATGGACGAGATACCAAAGACATGCCGTTACACCAGGGGACGTATAGGAGACTACACCGGTTTTAAAACTTAGAAGCGGGATCACCATCTCCCTCCTTGGGACAGGTGGCACAGGAAAAGCACTGCTAGAGCCCTGAAAAATGAGGTTTGCAGGGTACTGATGTGCATGTTTCTGCTCAACTGGTCAGAAAGTCTTCATGAAGTCTGTTTGAGGGCCTGGTATCCACAAGTGAAGCCTATGCTTACAAAGAGGCAAATAGCAATTTGCATGAACCAAAAAACATCAAGAAAGGCACATTCACCATTGGTAACATTGATGCTGTTGTTGTTAATTTTTCTTCACATGTGAAACTTCAGTTATGATGGAAGAGGGTATTGGCCCTGAATAACAAACCGACATTACAATTTTCTAAGCATAGTAGCAACATGTAGATCTGATTTGAAATTGGTGCCATGCACATAAAGTTCACTGATTTATTGTTTTCACTTGGGTCATCCAACTTGTTTGACCTTTGTCTCTTAGGTCTCTTTTGTTCTTTACACCACATTATTGTGACACATTAGCAATATTTATTATTAGAAAAGTCAAAAGCTAGATCAAAAGTGTGTTATTATTACAGGTTTATTAATTTTCACATTTGTTTTTTTCGTGAAAAACGGTTTCAAGATAGCACCCCCCATCAATATTTTGTAACCTTTGACCTGTATTATGACCTTGAAACATTGTACTTGCATAGTTCAAAGACCTAAGATCATTAAATGGACCATTATGAACATAATCTATGTGTTGTACTGGGTCAGCAACCCAATGACACAATTTTTCCCTTAAAAATCGATATTTTGTAACCTTTGACCTTACTTATGACCTTGACATTGTACTTGCATATTTCAAAGTACAACTGTGGTATGATATGCCACATGTAAGATCATAAAATTGCTAATATGGGAAATAATTTGTGCATTGTACTGGAACAGCAGTTGAAAAACACATATTTTCCCCTTAAAAATCGATATTTTGTAACCTTTGACCTCTATTATGACCTTGACATTGTACTTATATAGCTCAAAGTTCTACTGTGATATAGCATCACACATTTTAGACTATTAAATGGGAAATCATGAACATACTCATGTGTAGTTCTGGGATAACTGTGGATAAACTGGCAAAATAGGCGAAAAACGCATCTTTTTGGGTGGGAAAAGTAATTTCTGGGGTAGGGGGGGGTTTTTGGAAGATTTTTTCAAAAAAATTACACAGCAGTGTTTCAAACATGTGGTAGCATCAGAAAATCAGGGCTATTGTGGTATTTGGTATTTACACCCCCCCCTATGATATAGTCATTTCCACTGCTGACTCCAAATAGTATTAAAGTAAAATACAGTAGATATCCTTTTTTTCATCCCAAAAGAAACGGGAATCCTCAAACTGGAATGGTCTTTTTTCACCTTCAAAAAGGTAAAACCAGACAGACTAATGTGGCAGTGCCCTATACTCAGTTAACCTTTATTTAGCCAGGATTGTGCCATTGAGACTGAGCGTCTCTTCTGCCAGCGAGTCCTGATGGCCTGGGCTAGGCTTGAAACAGCAGTGGCCAGGGCCGTATTAAGATGGCCCAGGGTCCCTAGGCTACATGTTGTTGTGGGGGGGCCCCCGGAAAGCAAATTATGCGACAAATTTACATAGAGCCATAATTACGAGCTGGGCATTAATAATAACATGTCTAATAACTGTGGTGAGGAGTGTTAAATAGATTCAAAACTGCACTACACAACAGAGGATTTTTTCAATATTGCATCTTGTCACAATTCTGCATTTTGCCACCTGGCAGGCTGCAGCCATATCCAGCCCGGGCATTAATCCGGCCCTGCCCAGGAGGGCAATCTAACGTGGCCCCATCTCATCTTGGCTGTCATCATGACGTGTTCTTCACAGAGAAAAGAAAACCCCCGATAAGACGAGAAGAAAAGAAAGAAAGGAGTTAATTCAGCTCTGCCCCAAGTTTCCCCTCCTTATCACGATCTACTCCTCGTCTAGGCCAGCATGGGGTATCGCTGACCGCGGCCGGCGTAGCATTTGATTCCCCGGGTGAGACCTGCTGCGAAACGAATGTAGCACGGTCGAGTCGAGTCGAGTGCTCCTGTTTGATTCCTCTTTTGACCCAGTCAAGGTAGGCCCTGGAGGCCAAGGCAAGCGAAGATGATACCGTACTCGCCACACACACACACACACACACACACACATACACACAAATACGCACGCGTCTCTCTCTCGCTCTCACTCAAACAAAAAAACGCTGCATATGCACTGCGCGCACACACACACACACACACACACACACGCACGCACACACACACGCACGCACGCACGCACGCACGCACGCACACACACGCACAAACACACACACACACAAAGAAGACGATACGGGAGAAGTAAATCTGCCTGGTGGACTTTGCTGCCGTGTTGGGGAGACACCTGACCCCATCACCAGACATCAGACTCTGGAGTCCAACCCGACAACGTGCGTCAGGGGAAGCCTGAACATCACCCCGACCACACTGCTGAGGTGGAGGGGGAGGGTGGAGGAGGACGAGGAGGAGGAGGTGGAGGAGGAGGAGCGGGAGGGTGGAGGAGGAGGAGACTGAAGAGGAGGAG
>NC_085873.1:29804657-29847157 GCF_034702125.1 Engraulis encrasicolus | reverse complement strand
CTCATTCTAATTCCCTCCTGTGTCCAGAAGGCGACAGAGTGAATAGACTAGGGCTATTCAAATGGCGGCCCTGGGGCCAGATGCGGCCCTTGGACAGCAAGGTTCTGGCCCCCCACAATCCCCTTCAAATACAGAATCGTTTTCTTGGAATTTAGAGATAAAAGTATGGGTTCCGTTATCATGCTGAAACGGGACAAGGGACGTTAAAATGCAGGAAATTACATCTAAGAAATGCACAATTTCCTGGGGGAGGACCCCCTGACCCTCCACTTCAATGAGGTCTCCCATATTTTTTTCATTGACAGTCGGCAACCATAATACATGCGTATAGTTCGGCCCCTTTACTGGGAAGAATTTGAAAAATTAGCCCTCGTTGAAATACAATTGAATATCCCTGGCATAGACGGACGCATCTTTGTTCGCCTGTCAGACTTGTTAGATGAGGAACCCACAAACTTTGAGTGCCTCCCCGACTTTTCACCTGAAGAGAGGATGTGTGAATTGACATGAAACGAGCCCAGAGTCAAATCCCTTGTACACGTCAGGGTAGTCTTGGCCAATAGAAATGACTCTGATGGAGAAAAAAAAAACTCTGTGTGGTCTGAGAAATACAATCCTGAACGACAAGGGTGCAGAGAGAGAGAGAGAGAGAGAGAGAGAGAGAGAGAGAGAGAGAGAGAGAGAGAGAGAGAGAGAGAGAGAGAGAGAGAGAGAGAGAGAGAGAGAGAGCCCTTCCACAGTTCATCGTGTGCCCACCAGCAAGGTGACATGACAGATGGCTAAACAGTACAACGGCGCAGTATCAGTTAGTTCCTATTACCTTGTACATGCTGTAGCACTGCTGTAACACTGCCCCATACACAGAGTCCTGCACACAGAAGGAGAAGATCATTACAAGGAGGGCAACACAAGTGCACGATGGCCTAGTTGCTGAGAGAGAAGAAAAAACATCAACAAATGCCTCCCTTCCTCTTGGCCACGACACAGCTCAATCGAAGAGCAAAAAGTGGCGGTCGAGTCGTGCTGTGTCGAGCTGTGGGCCAACCAGAAAACCGGCATTGGAAAAGAGGCAAACGAGGATAAGGGCGAGGCGATCGTTTTCTAACTTACTAGGATCTCCTCTTCCTGATACTCGACAGTGGGCGGCTTGCCATCTTTGTTGGGTTTCTCGATCATAGGGTTTCGCACCACCTTTAGTGAGAGAAAGCAACCACAGCATTGGAGATTTGCAAACTGGTGCAAACGTGCAGTAAACCTACCCACCAGTGCATTCTTTGGTGCTTAGATTTAATTTCTAATCTCATAAATTTAAAACCATAATGACTGAATAAAGTCGGGTAAATAAGCTGAAAAGCATCTGATAAGTCTATAGCCATGTAACTCATCTAAATATGCCTACAACCATATAACTCTACAGACAGCAGGCGTTGAAAGAGCAGGGGCAATGAAAGCGGCAAACGATTCAACCTGAAGAGCTCGATCACGGAGAGCAACCAATCGAAGCTTCTGTCTAGAATGTAAACATTCTTTTGGCTGCCGCCAAGCTCATTACATATTTTTCGCTGAAGGTCAACTTCTCTTTTAACTCTTTTGACGCCCTCAGTGCTAGAAACGCTTTTGCAGCTTCTGCCGCTTGCTCTTCCATACAAAGTTAATTACTTACGTGCCTTCAACGCCTGCTATCTGTCCCTATAGTAAGACTACCATTATGAATCCATTTTAGCTTGTGATAGTTATGGCACAGAGTATATGTACATGGAATTGTAGGGATACTTTATGCAATAACCATCCCAAACCAAAATTCAATGTTAAGCAGCTCAGCTAAATTGTTCATATTAACAAAAACAGGCAGCCTACCATGACCATCCAAAAATGCTCCTCGGGTTCATAGAAAAATTGTCTGTTTTTCTGCGTGTGAAGAGACTTTGCTGGCTTTGTTGGGCAGAACGTTCTGGAGGACAAAAAAAACATGCGTATGACTCTCACTTCGTGCATAAAAAGCATGACTTGGATATTTTGTAGTGATATGAGATTCAGCCATATAGAGGGTAGAAATGTCATAATTACCTTGTGAATTGCACAATGGCTTCGCAGAGTCCAACGCTACGGATCTTCTCATTTTTATCTAATTCACTCGGGTGGTAGAAGAGAATTTTCTTCTCCTCCTATCAAGAAAAAAAAAGTACAAAAACAATTCAGTAGAAGAAACCAAATCAACCTGGCAAGAAATAACCAAAGTGAGGGCAGGAAAAAAAACTTAAAATGGACAAAAACAGGGAGAGTGATGCAAACTTGTGATAGCACACAATAGTAACTGTTAAACATTTGCATTTGCCTAACTGCACTATATTTTGCTCGGTTTCTGTGCTGCTTCATGCAACTCAACATACCATGGATACCAGGATAAGCCATGCAAACAACATAACACAATTGAAACCCGGCGGGGTAGGACACAAGGGGAAAGCCTACTGGGGCTGGATCTACTATGCAGCTCAGGTACTAAATTGGCCCCATGGTTGAGTCGAGTTGAGTCGGCCACCCTAACCACCCAACCGCTTATCTGCTGATGGTGCACACCGGGGAGTGTATCCTCAGCTTAGGTGGTGATCTCATGTCAACAAACCCATAGCCACAGGAACTCTAGTCAATTATCATCCTCTCATCTCTATGGAGTTTAGTAGTAGATAGGGGTGTAAATCACAGCCTCCATGACGATGCGATTCAATATCGACATCTTATTATTCAATGCGATGCGATTCGATTTCTTTCAACAAGTAAGAATGCCCCACGATACGATACAATACATTTCAATTCGACTTTTTTCCAATTACTTTTCCACTTCTATTATGCAATGGAGCTAGGGCATTGGGCAGGGGCCATCGATTATTTTCGATACTTAAGAATGCCCCTCGACACGATGCGATTCGATTTAATCTTCAGATTATATTGCGATATATCGATACATTTCGATTACTATTTACACCCCTAGTAGTAGACGTCTTCTTACTCCACCACATGTTATTAATCATTTACTCTTAGTCCCTTAGCCCTGAGGGATGATGATCAACAGTTCAGTAAAAGCCCCCCACCCACCACCCGCCTTCACTGCTCATTTCACTTCAAACCCAGGACTTGCCACTTTCTCTAAAGTTTTTATTAAAGTCCTCCACAGTGCTGTCAGAGCCGATGTGCAGAGGGCAGTTTTGTTACTTTATATTATCACATTCTTTCAGATAAATCTTTTTATTTAACTTATATTTATTATATATATTTTGAGATACATGTCATAATAATAAGTGATTTAATAACAACAATGCAATGCCTTTTTACTTTGTAGGGCAGCATGGATGAAGTGGACAAGAGCACTGGTTATTCCTCCACCTTTGTCTTTGCCCTTCTGTCCTTCAGTTCTTGTCCTCCTCGTGCAAAATGTCCTGTGACACTTCGATCTCAGGACCCCATTATAGGTTTAGAACTTATTGTTCTCATGTCACAAAATACATAATAAAACTAAATGCATGACCTTAGAGTGTGAATACATGTCTGTGAAAACTTCAGTCAATAGGGAAAAAAGACGCTATTGCATACTCAAAAATGAGGTAAAGCGAAATTACAGAAATTGCAGTCAGTTCATTTTATGATAACCTATGCCACTGTTTGGCAAAAAACAATTGGAAGGTAAATAAATACTATGTTTGTTCCAGATTGACATTCAGACCTGCACACAGCAATTCCTAAGCTGTGTCAAACAAGTGAAGAGCGAAGATTGCAAATTCACAGCGAGCAGTTTTGTTTGCTTTGTTCATTTGTTGATCAAAGTTTGCAAAGTGCCTGCTTGCATGAACATACTGTTCTACAAATTGGCCAATGTCAGGACGTAGATTAGCTCAAACTAATTCAATTATAGTGCTGGCTTTGGCCTCAAACAGCTAAGGCACTGTACTGTTACGCCGGGAACCCGGGTTCGATTCCAGCCTTGTGTCATTTCTCAACCTTAACCCATCACTCTCTCTCCCAACCACTTCCTGTTCACCTCTTCAGCTGTCCTGTCATAATAAAGGCAAAACACCCAAACAATAGTGCTGATTTGAACTGGTGGAGGGCTACACTCGATGAGTGCTGAGCTGTTGCTGTTGTTAGGTTCCAATGAATGAATTGGTTTGTTTATATAGAAACCTCAAGACAGTCTTGTGTTGAGGTGACAGAAAGAAAAGTAGCACAAACCTCTCCCTCACGAGGCCCAAACTTCGGGTTATAAATGAAGAAATTTAATAAGGACGGGGTGTACTGTTTCTCTTGCATTCCAGAAGCCATTCTTGGACTGAAAAAAAAACAAACAAACACACACACACACACACACACACACACACACACACACACACACACACACACACACACACACACACACACACCAAAATGAGGCCATGAACTTTTAGGTAGTGTTATAAATACAAATGACTTAAAACTCCTAGTAACACTGACGGGGCAGTGGGGTATTCCAAGAACCTGGTTCAGCAGTAAGCCAGGTTAAGTTAACCTTACGGTGGAGGTAAATCACCAAATAGAAGACCCTGGAGTACTTGTTTTCTTGACTAAATGACACCTGTGAAGTATCTATTAGCAGGTTAACAACCACTTAGCTTAGCCAGGTTCATCACTTTATCATGTTATTGGAATACCCCCCAGGACATTAATGGTTAGCAGGTCTGTCTACCTGATCATCAGCATGAGGGGTCTTTAGTTCTGAAGGTCTTCCTCTTTCCCAGGAGCTTGGTAAACATGCCTAGAACCTGAGAATAAGCCCGTATACGTAAAATGTCAG
This sequence comes from Engraulis encrasicolus, assembly GCF_034702125.1. NCBI lineage: Eukaryota > Metazoa > Chordata > Actinopteri > Clupeiformes > Engraulidae > Engraulis > Engraulis encrasicolus. Next base: position 29,842,335 of record NC_085873.1, on the reverse strand, counting down.
CCAGAGATTTGTCAGGACCACTTCCAACAACGTCTGTTGCGACATTAATAATTTTAATAAAATATGAACACATCGCATGCCTGTTGAAATTGGAAATTCAGTAAGAGTGGATATCAGGCTGTGTACAATTACCGTACTACCCTTGCTATGTTTAACAGAGAATGAGTAAAAACTATGTAATAAAAAACTGAACTGACGGCGGACTGCTCATAGCCAATTGCTTTCTACATACTACTACTATATTTAGTTAGTTAGCTCTTCCAACCTGCTTCTATTTGGGATACTCACTGGCCGTGTGTCAGGGATGAACAATGACATGTTACTGTTTAGTTGGCATTGTTTCAACCATAGATGTGTATAGAAGACTATACACATCTATGGTTTCAACTGCTTAGACAACCAAGGGTAACCAAAGCAAGTCTTCGTAAACTTCATACAACTTTGCTAGCTTGTGCACACTAGGTGCTAGTCAGCTAGGGAAACAGAACCAATTTATGTCAACAATAAAACAGATTGCCACATGACAACTCGGAACAAGACCAAAATATGTTTAGTACATAAACATTCGTTACCAAAGGATACGGCAAATATTTGAATAAGGGTAGTTCTAATCTAACGTTATCCAAACATTTAACTCACAGGATACGTTGCAGGATATGCAACACCAGTTAGCATATCTCTAAATGCGTTATATTTCGCTGGGTGTCGGCCCTCCTTTACATAAAATAACGTACCATTCACTGCATGTCAACAAGAAAGTCGGTCCGTGCTGTCAAATAATGCGTAAAAGAAGATAACTTTGTGGAAAGTCGAGATCAATTGCAAACATCCAACATACTTCCTGCTTTTTGACAGGCTACAGGCGTGCTACAGTTTTAATAATCCGGGTGTGTTGCGGGAAGTGTGAAAGGTTCCACGTCGTTTGTTCCTCGTAGTTTGTAGGCCAACCGTAAGCTTTTGGTTGGAGCAATATTTTTTAGATGGGTTTTTTGGTCAAATTTTGACAAACATTTTGACAAATACATGTCAGGCACATAGAGTCAACTTATGGTTGAAGATAGATAATAAAGATAATGAACAGGTCTTAAAATCAGTCCAAATATGCAGAGAAGGAGACAATTCACCATTCTTACAGAATGTCATAGGCCTAAATGATGCAGTGCAGTCATGGCTAATTATTTATTTAGATCAATTTTGCAACGTATTAATGCTATTTAAATCAGCAAACATTCGTGCCTTACCTGGGCATTTTGAAATGTCAGAATGCTATCCTATCCCGACTGCACAGTCTCAGCAACTGCACCTAGTTTCCATGGCTATTGCTGTTGTCGGTATCCAAACTTGAGGCATTCAGGGAATAACTGTGGTATTGAGCATGCATTTGTCTGAGGTACTGAGGTATGCAGCATAGGGTCATACATGAGTCATGGTGGATCGATGCTAAAAGGGGTGTGCAAAAGACATAAGTGTTCACGTTCCCATATAATGTAATGTAATGTAATGTAATGTAATGTAATGTAATGTAATATAATATAATATAATATAATATAATATAATGTAATGTAATGTAATGTAATGTAATGTAATTTAATATAATATAATATGATATAATATAGATATGTATAGCCTACAGTATATACACAAATATATTACAAAGAGCAAAAATAGTTGCGTAGAGGCCAATTTGGGTACCCTTTCCTTCGAATGATCATTCACCCAACACACACACACACACACACACACACACACACACACACACACACACACACACACACACACACACACACACACACACACACACCCCTCATTGGCCCTGCATTGTATGAGTCTTTTTTTTTCAGTCCGATGAGTCCACTAATGGAAACAAGAGCAGGGTCAGGGCAGGAGGTATGAAGAGGTCCCTCCCCGCCTGTAACCTTAACCTGTCCTTGTTGTCCCTCTCCTCTTTGTGTCCCCTTCTGTTTGCTTTTAAATTTTAACGTGCATATGCTGCGAGCATTTTCAAGACATGCTGTCTGTGTCAACAGACTCCACCTCTGAATAATTCAATTCAAATTCTTGCTGTGGCTCAGTGGGCTAGGGCCATTAATGCAAAGGCAAGTTATGTCTGCAGCCTATAGGCGGCCCCCACTTGCCAGGGGGCCCGCCGGATTGACCAAAGGGGGGTGGGGGAAGTGGAGGGCAGGATTTTGACAAGAGCAGTATTGAAAAAATTGTCTGCAAATATTTTACTCTTAATTCCTATCTTGGAATTATTACGCTGGCTATATCATTTTGTCACAAAATTTACCTTCTGTTAGGGCCTCCAGAAACCTGTAGCCTAGGGGCCCTATAGCCCATCTTAATCTGACCCGGACACCAGGGTCCTGGGTTCAAATCTGACTAGAGGTAATTTCCTGATCCTTCTGCTGCCTCTCATTGTCCTATTAGAATAATAAAAGCCCCAAAAAATCTAAGACAGAAGAAAACAAAGCCTTCATAGGCATCACAAAGTCTTGGGCAGATGGTGGATAAATGCTGTCAGTTGATGTGAACCAGTGGTGTAGTCTACTTTTTTATGGTGGGTATACTGTATATTTGAGCATTTTCTGAAGTGGGTATACTGTATATATTTGTGCTATTCAAAACAATGGACCAATCAATTATAAGTGGGTATACTGAAATCCCTGAAATTTAGAAGTGGGTATACTCTGTATACCCGCGTTCTACGTAGACTACACCACTGATGTGAACGCAAGAATATGATATGTCACTCAGTTTGAGTCTTTTAGAGTCACATCACAAGACAATTCAGCAAGGCCACTTTAAACTGTCAGAGTATTCGTGTTTTATGATAGGGTCATGTATCCTTGCCTGAGTGAAATCCTGTCATAATACAAATGGGTGCTGCCGCCTCGGGCCCAAGGACAGAGGGGGCCCAGAATTGAGTCCTCATTACATTTTAGTTATTGGGTGGGGATCCTTTCAGATTACTTTGTCCTGGACCCAGCCACAGCTGTCAGCGGCCCTGCCCTTCTCTCAGACATTAGATAATACAACCATTGAAGGATTTTTTTTTTTTTGCTTCTCCCTCGAATGATTTGAGTCACTGTTCCATGTTTCCTGTTTAGAACCCTCAGCATTCCAGAATGTGCTGGCTATCATCATGGACACTGGAAGTCAGATGTAATGTTATATGGTAGCCTACTGGTTGGCCAGAGTCAGCCAAAGTTAAAGCCACGCTTGTTTGTATTTTTTTGTTCTTTCGAGGACTCGACACAGAGATCCCTTTTCCCCACAGCATGACATGATGACATTTATAGAGTGACTTTTACTAAACCCACAGTGATGGCATTAGATGGCATCCAATTTCACCCACCAGAAGTCATTCTAGTTATGTACCGTATATGTATGAATAAATGCCCAGAGGGTGCAATACGATGCATGCTGGTGAATCTTATTTTAAGCATTAAAGGATACAGTATTCTCCGATATACTATACTGCATGTGCAGTGGATTACCCTTGAAATATATGAGGATGAGTCCTAGAAAGAATGGGATTATGCTTTACCATTTTCACAGTACAAGTTCAGATCATATGGCCCCAGCATGGGGTTTTGCTTTTGGAGCAAGTGTAGTAGTGTTAGGCCACGAGCCGAGGATAGAAAGCTGATCTGTTAATAAATTGCACAGATGTTGCCTTTGCGTGCTAAAAAAGACAGAGCCCGCTGGTACCGTATAAACACAAATGCATGCTATAACGCGGTAGAAGGGGATTTTCAGAAAATCCAGGACACAGGAGTCGAGTCACAGTAACAGTGTGCTTTTATTCAGGTTTTTTCTGAGCCTGCTGGCCAGCCTTCACGGGGACAGTGTGCTTGGTGGGTGGGTGGGGTGCGGGTGTGTGGGTTGGGGTGAGGTGAGGGTTAGTGAACAAGGACACATCTACAAAAATCTCCTAATGTGTATTCAAAAGGCAAATAAAAATGGCTGAGTCTGTGCAGGGGGTTTTGAAAAAAAAAAAAAAGGGAAAAAAAAAACTGGTCACTGCTGGTACAAAGTAGCAGGAGGAGAGGACAGGAGCTGAGCAGGAGAGCTGACGGGCTGAACTGAGACTGTGTGTGTGTGAGTGTGTGTGTGTGTGTGTGTGTGTGTGTGTGTGTGTGTGTGTGTGTGTGTGTGTGTGTGTGTGTGTGTGTGTGTGTGTGTGTGTGTGTGTGTGTGTGTGTGTATGTGGAGGCTGGATACGGGATGATGGAGAGATGACTTGGAAGGGGAGCCGCTCCCTCAGGACAGGACCATGGCTTGGAACTCTGAGAGGAGGAGAGAGGAGGGGGGGGGGGGTGATGGAGAGAGGGAGACAGGAGGCAGAAAGAGAGAGAGAAGAGGCGGTGATGTTGGGAGAAGGAGAGAGTGAGAGTTTGGATGTGTGGGTGTGTGTTTGAGAGATAGAGGGAGAAAGAGAGAGGAGGGGGGAGGGTGATGGAGAGAGACAGGAGGCAGAGAGAGAGAGAGAGAGAGAGAGAGAGAGAGAGAGAGAGAGAGAGAGAGAGAGAGAGAGAGAGAGAGAGAGAGAGAGAGAGAGAGAGAGAGAAGAGGCGGTGATGGGGGAGAGAGAGTGGGGGGGTGAGAAGAAGGAGGAGAGAGTGAGAGTTTGGATGTGTGGGTGTGTGTTTGAGAGATAGAGGGGGCAAGAGGGGGTGATGAGAGAGAGGGAGCGATAAATAGAGTGAAAGAAAGGAGGGAGGAAAGAAAGGCATCATTAGCGTCTTTGACATTTCTGATTGCAGAAGCATTGTGTTCAGTCACGTTTAAAGCAGCAGACACATTCTCTCTCCTTCTGTCTCTGTCCTACATGCTCACTTGAACATAACTCTCTCTCTCTCTCTCTCTCTCTCTCTCTCTCTCTCTCTCTCTCTCTCCCTCACACACACACACACACACACACACACACACACACACACACACACACACACACACACACACACACACACACACACACACACACACACACACACACACACACACACACACACACAAAGTGAATGTATTTCTCTCTATTTACCCCCCGTTGACACTGGCTCTATCAAAAAAAGAGCTACATCATTGCTTGTCATTCCCAAGAGTGCAGTAGAAAATGTTGAAATGGCAATTTTACATGATTGCTCTGCAGTACAGAAGTGCATGCATGGGTGCAAATGCTGGACGCTTGACGGCCCCGTGCTGTGACGTCATAATCTGTTTTTAACAAAGTTGTAATGCCATTCTCTTTCCCCTAGGTCAGCGGATCCCAAACTTTTTTCCTTGCGCACCCCCTTGAACATTTCAATGTGGTTCGCTGCGTACCCCCTAAACGAATGTTTTGGTGTGCTAATGGCCACTCAAGTATGGATTCACTGCACAAATTACTGCACATTATGCAGAGTCATTTGGGGAATCTTCATTTCTAATTGACCTGATGTTTCCTCCAGCATACAATTCACCATACAATTCGAAAATACATAATTTTCATACACATAATTTTCTGTATGAAAACACACACATCCGCGATAGCTCAATTCAGCTCGTGCATGCACCCCAGTTTGGGAAACCCTGCCCTAGGTCATGTTATCCAAAGAGTTAGCGCTTGAAGATAATTCACTGCTTAATCTTCACAGCTAAAGTCCTTATCTTGCCTATTAAATAATAGAAAGACTTCATATTACATGTACAAATATTATGTTACACGTTACAATTTTACATGTTTGTTCTACAGAAGTGCATGCATGGGACTATGGGTGCAAATGCTGAGCTTGACAACCCCTTGCTGTGATGTCCTCATGATTGTAACTTTTTAAAGTCTCAGGACCGTTTTACTTTGGGGCCCTGGCCAAAGAGGGACTTTGGGCTTTAACCCGTTACCCCTTTTTTAACAAAAGCCCCCTTGACCTCATCAGAAACCTTCCAACCCCCCTTAGCAGTGGTGTAGTCTACTTTTTTTATGGTGGGTATACTATATGTTTGAGGATTTTTTGAAGTGGGTACTGTATATAGTTGTGCCATTCAAAATAATGGATCAATCAATTTTAAGTGGGTATACTGAAATCCCTGAAATTTAGAAGTGGGTATACTCCGTATACCCGCGTTGTATGTAGACTACACCACTGCCCCTTAGTATTACAAAAATGAATTAATCAACATTCCCCAATGGCAGCTGTAATAGTTGTAATAGTAACTGTAATGCTACTTTGGAAACGCAGTATACACGTTTTTACATTATAATGCACAGAAATGTACACTCTCCACACTGCATGTGGATTATTTGCTGTATATTGTAATGCATGGATTGCAACAGAGAAGAGGAGTAGCTGCGTGACAGTGTACAATCCCAGAGCTGTCAAAATTGAGCTCTCTATGAAATGCGTACGTACATCCCTTACTAAATTTCACTGGTGTGCAGTCTGTTCTCAAAGATTAGCGACCATATTAACAAACACTTAACGTCGTCGTGTTAAAATGTTTATTTTTTTAAGGCGGCTATCCCTCCCAGCACTGTTTGATATCAGCGCATTAAGGACGTTCAATTTGAATAATATATTTTTTTTACGGTCATCTCCTTTGCTTAATCCCTTTATGTAACTGTTAGGGCTTGAGGATATTCAAGCTTGTGCTGAAAACTATTTCATAGCCATGGGGTGTAGAGGTTGCATGTCACTCGCCATATTTTCCTGTCCTAGTAAACCTCCCATTTAGAGTAGTAATAGTAGTAGGAGAAATACAGGCTGCCTAAGTGTGTATGTGCGTGTGTGTAGTAGTATGTTTATGGTTCATGCAGACTATTTGTTGCCTTTGTAACATCTGCAGATTTTTTTCCCCTCCTTTTTTCAATCTGATTAACCACTGCCTCAAGAAAGGATTGGAGAGAGAGAGAGAGAGAGAGAGAGAGAGAGAGAGAGAGAGAGAGAGAGAGAGAGAGAGAGAGAGAGAGAGAGATGGCACAAGATGAGAGGATCATGGCTGAGCTGATCCTAATCATATCTTCTCCGCACTTTGGCATTCGAGTATACAGTATAGCTTGCACGCATGGTCCCTATCAAAACCTCTAAGATCAAAACGTTAGTTATGAGTTACTGAATACTTCAAAAAAAGTTATTGACTACTTCAGTAAAATATGTACTGTAGTCTGCGTTTCATAGTATCTGTCATATGATGAAGACTATTGGTTTAAAAAGCATACATTATTAGATGATATTCTATTCATTTTGGTGTGTTTTTTTCCTGCCTTTTCCGGATTTGGCCTACAGCAAGTAATGCAGTGTTTGAAGCCAATGCCAGTATAGCTTGCGCGACTCGTGATCAAAACCTCTGAGAGGGTTACTGAAAATTACTGAATAACTGGTATAGTAGGTAGGTAGTCTGTTTTGCAATGGCCTGTCAAGTCAAGTCTGCATTTTGATAAAAAGCAATAGGCATTATTGGGCAAGTTTGCTTCCAGGCTACAGGCTACAGGCAAGTAGGCCTACAGTGTATGAACTCAATGACAGTAGGATACAGTATAAAAGAAGATGGCTCACCATCCACAGTTTCGACAGTTTAGTTGTAAGCAGAGGTGTATAAAGTAAGAAGTACTACCGTGTATCTACCTCTAGGTAGGAATAACTTGTACTTCTAGTAGTACTACATTTCTGGTCGTGAACAGCTGGATTTCTTTTTGGGCCTGGAGAGATGTTTCGTTCCTCATCTGAGGAAGTTCATCAGTTGTCTGGTTGATGTAACATCCCTCGTTTATTGCCATGTACTCTAATTTCCCTGCATTTTACCTCCTTGTATCTGTGCAAGGAGGAATCCTCGGTAACGCTTTAGAATAAGGTTCTTCTAATAAGCATTTATAGTCACTAGTAAGCAGGTAGTAATACCTTTACAAGTGCACAATAACATGCTTATTAACTTTGTTAACATGCTTATTAACGTTGTTAACCTCTGATGAGTAACTTTATTTGAGTAAAAGCATGAAAATCGGTACACATGGCAGCCATCTTGAAAATGTAGGCTTTTTTGCGACGCCTCCATATCTAGTATTAGTCAGCATATCAAGATGGATATGTGTGCCGATGTAAATAATAAGACAAAAAAAACAAACCACTATAAATACAGAATAAGCAGCTTATAAGATGCTAACAAAGTTAATAAGCATGTTATTGGGCTCTTGTAAGGGTATTACTACCTGCTTACTCGTGACTATAAACGCTTATTAGAAGAACCTTATTCTAAAGCGTTACCGAATCCTCAATTGAGGCCAGAGACACACTTCAGGCCTCATGAAGAAGTCCAGTCTCAGGGGGCGCTGTGGCGCAGCGCACTAAGCCCCCCACATTTGGGCTTCGCATGCCCACGGCTCGAGTCCGGTCGGGGTCATTTCCCGATGCCACCCCATCTCTCTGTCCCACTTCCTGTCACCATCTCAGACTGTCCTGTCAAATAAAGGCATTAAGGCCCCTAAAAATATATATTAAAAAAAAGAAGAAGTCCAGTCTCTTAGAACAACTGTACTCTTTGCATGACATGACCTGGATGATAAATGTGAATCTTTACAGACATGGCTCACCTTCTACTCCGATATTGCCATCGCCATCACTATCAGCAGCTGAAACTAAGCTCTTAGTCTCTTTCTCGGTCAACTCCCGAGCAGTTGGAACAAATCGTTGCAGGAAAAACCTAATCGAGATAGGCAAAAAAAGACATAAGAAGAAATTATGCAATTAGAAGACATACAGTACATCAAACATGAGGTCTGTGTGAGTTTGGGGATAACTTTACATTACATTATTTGGCAGATGCTTTTATCCAAAGCGACTTACAATCGAGGACATAGTTATAGCATACAACACTTGCAGATACAAAGTGCACAGGAAATATACAGTAAGTGCAGATGCCAAATAGGGTTAGTGTTTTTTTATTATCAAAAATGTATTTCAAGTACATTATCACAGTGTTAAATAGAGTACACACACACACACACACACACACACACACACACACACACACACACACACACACACACACACACACACACACACACACACACACACGCTCATGCTCATGCACATGCATACTCACATTCACAACATGCCTTATCTGTACACAAAAAGCGCCATGACAGAACCATGTGGGGAAACTGGTGCTAGAAGAAATTAAATGTAGGCCTATGTGGTTTGTAATCAGGGGGTGTTGAAATAGGGTGGTTAAGTGGGTTTTTGAGCATTCTATAAAAAGAATGCGTTCTATAACAATGCAAGATTCTACAATTCCATATTTTATTGAATGACGCCCAGAATTCTATAGAACTTTCACTGCCCGAACATTCCAGTCACACCGGTGTGACGGTACACTCTTAAAGGTTAAGTGGGACTGAGTCACCAGGGCCTCAACATGTCAGGAATTGTAGCAGGGCATAATAGGGCTCAGAATTTGGTGTTACGTCCCAGGGCCGTATGAAGACACTGTGGTGCCCCCAGGCACTACACCTCACAGATGGCCCCGTTATGAACAAAATGAATAAAGCTTGTCTTCTAACTGGCTGTAAATGGTTGTAAATGGTTGGTGCCCCTGGGCACTGTGCCACTGGCCTTTATGGATAATCCGGTCCTGGTTACGCCCCGGCTGGATGTAATTGCCATAGTTTATTCCACTGCTGATGATTCTAAAATTTCAGTTCATATTGAGTATAGTATAGCAAAAAGCATTCTGTTCTAAAATTTCAGTTCATATTGAGTATAGCATAGCAGAAAGCATTCTGTTCTACTTCATTGCATTCTATTCTATATTCTTGTGCATGTTGGGACAGATACATCCAAAGCTGAAGTAACATTTCCAGACGTCTCTCAGTACATTAATCAAAAGCTACTTCAAAGACGATGCTGCCATCTTTTCACATGTTTTCCAGAAGGCATTTTTTTCCACTGTCAGCTGACCCCACAATGCGATCCCCCAAAGTTTTAAAGCCACACAAGCACAACGATGTCTCTCGTCCCCGTATCTGTCCCTGTCCCCGTCACTAAAGAAGGCTTACTCAAATTCCCCACAGTCCTCTCCAGTTCTGTGTTCTGGGCGTGCAATTAGCTCGCATAATCCTGTTTAATTCTAGATTAGGAGAAAATATGGGGTTGTGGAATGGCCTGAATGACACACACCTCTTGCATAAATGACGAAGATGCGACATCTGATCCAGCGCAGGCTTTTTCTTTATTTATTTAGTCTTTCCCTTTCGCTCTCAACGGATTTAAAAAAGGCTATTCACCTTACATGATCCTAAGGCTTGTTTTTTTTCTGCATGAAAAGTCACTTCGCTGCAGACGAACCAATTAAGAGCAATGTGGCTACATAGTAAAAATCAGTGTTAATTCCACACAAGTTAACATCTTCAACAGTGTATTTGGGTCCAGAGTGCTCTCTCTGGGTGTTGAATTAACACTGCACTTTTTATTGTGTAGCCTACTGCATGTTCCCCTTTACAGTTGAAAACACAACTGTATATTAACAGACATTCACAAGACAGCACACAATGACACTTATTTCCCAAATGTTAATGCAGTGACATTTCAATTGAGCCCTAGGTTCTTATGTTATGTCAAAAAAAAAGATTCCAGTGGAATCAGTTTGTGCCACATTGTTATGTGAAGCTTGCAAGATTACTTGCAAGGCTTGCAAGACTTACAAACCAAATCATCCATATAATGAAATGAGATTAAATGAAATACAGTGTTTCCCACAGACCCAGTCTGTGGTGCTACAGGCAAAACACACAGGGCCAGTGGCAAGCGCCAACGTCATTTTGGGGGTATTGGCATATACCGTATGTGTGGCTGTTGATCAATTTGTGGTACTTGCTCGATTTAAAAAAAAAATGTGGTGCTGCACCACAGAATAGTCTATACACGAGAAACAATGAAATTAGATTTTCAAATGGTCCTACTTCAGCTCTGCTTCCTCAATGAATCCACTGTCATCGTCATCCAGGAGGCGGAAGACATCCTTGACCTCCTGGGGGGTCTTTGAGCTCAGGCCACATAACTGGAAGAACTTTTTGTAACAGAAGGTGTCTGGATCTGCAGAAGAGGTATACAAACAGAAAAGGCATACACATACAGGGACATAATGATAACCGCAGATACAACAATCCCTCTTTCTGTTTTGCAGGTACAGAGCTAGTAGCCAACCCACATGGCTACATTGCGCTATTTCTCTTTGTGGGAAGGGGAATATGGTCTATCTATACACCGACGTTTGAAAGTGTCACACCTTTGTACAATTCAGAAATCTCCAGACTGGCCACTGTCCACCAGTCTATTATAAATAGGTAAACCGTGCCTCATTTGTCTTATTGCTGTTGCCCTTTACTAATAGCCTAGTCGTGGGCCTATATCTGATGATGCCCCAAACCCACTGTCCAGGTTAAGCGAAAAGAAGCGCATACCTTGGCAGTCCTTGATCGCTTTGTCGATGGCCTCAGCGGAAAGGATGGAGGTGAGTGACATATTAATCCTGTCGGAAGAACATAGTGGTAAATAATTTACTTGTCTACCACGATACATGTTGAAAGCATTCTGCAATTAGACGAGTTGAAAGCATCCCCCCTCTAATGAACAAACCGCTTTCACTTCTTCGGAGAAAGAAAAATACAAATTGCACTTAATTCGCGAGTCAGCCGCGCGGATCGGTTAATTGGCCCTCTGTAATTAGGCTACTGCTTTTTTCCTGCCCATGCGATAATGAATCTCCCTGGGACTAGACTTTAGTTTCACGATAATTAGATTACAGACGAACCAGGTAATTGATAAGGAGTTGAATGCGAACTTTCTGATGCTATCGCAAAGCAGTTAGACTACATTTACGCACCAACAAAGGGAGAAAATAAGTCATGCAATCCACATCAAGGTAAACTACTGTCCACCGAGTTTAAACATTGGCGATATGATCACATGCTATGTTAACCGTCTCTGGTCCTGACGAAAGTGATGATTCTTTTACGCATATGGATACATTGGCGCTCCATCGTCTCCATTCTGCGCCCCTATTCGGAACGATCCGCATCCTATGCATGCGGTAATTTCTCCACAGAAAATGAGCTTTGTGTAAAGTGTATCGCCTGATTCAAACAGTTTTATCCCACGGTGTCAGTCAGGTGCAGGTGCAATATTTTGCCTCATTTCATGTTACGCACGACTTCTTTTACGCGGAGAGCCTGCAGCATCACAAAAAAACAAAACAAATACAATTGTTTGTGCTGATAAATGAACTTAAACTAATAAACTTTCGACGAGATGGAAATGCTACACTTTCGCCTCCGTCCTGGGCTACATCATCATCACACACCTGTGTTGGCCACGTACGAAGTCCTTGCACCTACATCCAAAAGGTTGCCTGCTGCATGGGCTTCAAGCTACGCGTCCCAAAACCATAGTCACGCACCCCCAAGACAGCCAGGTCCACTTACCGTTGTTAGGTTTTCCGCTTTTCCCGTGATCCAAAGATAAGGCGTTGTGGTGACTGCAGTCAGCCGACGCGGACTTATATAGGGTCCTATTGCCACGCACAATGACTGATGCTTGAGTTACCTGCTGTCCGTATATCAAATTCGTATGGTCAGGGCCCTCTCCAGTTTCTTAGCTAACTAATTAACCTTTACTATTTATATCCGCTTGCGGGTGCGCTTAGATAGGCTGTGGATACCTGGACATGGACATCCCCCTCATAGTCACCAGAGGCAAATTAAGATGCGCGCATTGCATTCGTCCCCTCCCTCTACTCTGCCTCTGCCTCTGCCTAAGCATCTCTCTCTCTCTCTCTCTCTTTCTCTCTCTCTCTCTCTCTCTCTCTCTCTCTCTCTCTCTCTCTCCTCTCTCTCTCTCTCTCTCTCTCTCTCTCTCTCTCACACACACACACACACACACACACACACACACACACACACACACACACACACACACACACACACACACACACACACACACACCAATTGGCTAAAACATGATGTCTGTAATGCACATTACAATTTCATATGAAGGTTGGTCTATGTGTGACATAACATTTTTTTAAATCAACCTTGGTTAGAAACATTGGTAAAGTGACTTTATAAAATCCCTGAATATTCGTTTCACTCGCTCTAGGTAAAACATCACACCAGATGGTACTGGTCTAATCCTGTATTTCCATGCTAATCTAGAATATTGCAGCGGACATAGTGATACCAAAATTGTCTCATTGACCCTTTCCCATCAGGCCATTCTGCTGTGAAACGACATGGTTATCGGTGTGGTATTGAGGGGGATTTTGTGAGTATAGGACTAGTCTATATCATGTATGAAGAGTTGTTTATCATATAGTTGGCACAGCATTATATTTTCAACACATTTCTTCATATGCATGTTTTTATTTCCATAGAATTGCTGGTGCAAATATTTTCATCTTTGAGCACTACTCTTTTTTTCCCTAAATCATAGGCTATTTCTATCCTTCCTTATCCACAAAAAACATATAAAATGTATCTATTTAATATACCTATGTCACATTTGTAATGGCCTTGTACAGTAGAATAAGGTCATCATACAGTTCATGTACAGTACAGGAGGTTTATGTGTTCATCCCAATGGTACAAAAAATATGGTTTCTATGAGTCCATAGCCTACATGCAATATGGGCTAATCCAAACAAACCAGGGGATGGGGATGATTGGAGTGCAACGTTGTCGTTTGCATCCCAGGAGGTTACATCATCCGTCCCCTCTCTGGTATCTGTGTCATGGAGCAACAGCAGTGGCAGTGGCTGCAGGCTGGTCACAACCAGACAAGCAAGCTAGGCAATTGCCTATAGGGCCCCAATCTGAAAGGGGGCTCCCGGGGAAATGACTAGTTAGTTATGCAGTCTTAATGACAACTTTCATGAGTGTGGCAGGCAGCACCTCCTTAAATTCAGTGAACGAAAAGTGCAACGACACTGCTTTCTAAATCTCTCTTGAGGGAGCCCCTCTACAATAGTGTAAAGAGCAAAAAGGGTCCCCAACTCTCTGCTTGCCCCCCCCCAAATTACTTGAAACGACACTGTGTGTGGCAGTGACAGTAACCAGTAGGGGCGCTTAATGCGTCAGGATGGAATTACTCAGTCTGAAGGCAGATTGGCAAATGCTGTTTGTCATGGATCAGATGTAGAGATGGAGGTGATGTAGTCAGTGTTGCCAGATCAGGCAGTTTCCCGCCCAATTGGGCTGCTAAGGATGGCCGTCTTTTGAGGGGAAAAAATAGGTAAAAAGGGCATTTGGGCGGGTTTGTCTGCATATGTATGGCCACAGAAATCAATTGAATTTAGTGGTTCCAGGCAGGAACATTTTTTGGGGCTGGAAATCATCTGTCTCATGTGGCAACCCTGGATGTGGTCTCTCCTGTGGTGTTCCTGAGGTTTCTTTTACTGTAGAATCACCCTGGAACCTGAACTGGAGCAGACTGAGTAAATAGAGAGTTTCTTGTGGAACCCATTCTGGAACATAGAACTTCATGTTAGAAGCAGGACAAGTGCGTTATGGAAGACAGTGTAAGGGCAAAGCAAGATCGATTTTTTTGTTTATTATATAACTGTACTCATCAGTTTATTACTTTGTGCTTGACAAGACAGAAACGTAAAACACCTTACAATTCACCAACCAAACAAACAAAAAACATCTCTATCATATAAACCTTCAGGATTGCTGTTCAGTTTCATGTTGACTAATGTTTAATGCATGGCAGTGAACAAATATGCAAGTGACCGCTTGCCAGACATTGTTACATAACGGCATTACTGTCTGTACTATTCTTTTTTATTTATTTTCTTTCATCCCATTTTTATTCCTGTCCTTTTTTTAATGCTGTCAGCGTGTTCGCGGTGTTCATTTCATTCATGTCAACTTTCGCCATTCGGTCACTTTCATTCGCTCTCTCTGTGACATTTTATCCATTGTCCCATAATGCACACTAATGAACGCCGTAATACTCATTGAAAAGTTAACTGCCATAGTACAACACTACTGTGACATAACACCGGGCTATTAGTGATGCACTATGGTCTTTGCCATTCTGGTAACAGTACATTTACAAGGCTCTGTTTTAACACAACAAAGTCATCTGATAGGGCCCCAAAAGTAATACATACAATAAAATGATGACCCAATGATGAAGACCAAGTGCCCAAGCATAACCTATAAACAGGCCATTGGCCCCTAAGATACAGAGTTGCTATAGGATCCCCATGGAAGGGAAATCCTGTGACAAAACTACAGGTACATAAAAGGTTTTGTGAGCCAAGAATGAAGGATAATATATTTCCCTACTAGTGCAAAGGGGTATTTGACTCTATTCAATAACTTTATTTTCACAATTCTGCAATAAATGTTTTGTTTTTTTTCTCATTTGCCCAATCGGGGCAAATGGGGGCCCCTAGGCTGCAGCCATATCTAGCCTGCACGTTAATGCGGCCCTGACAAACAGGTGTAGTTTGTCACATCACACGTCCACTTAAACATCAGCATGGGAGCACTTTCTAGTCACTTGTAATAATTGTGTGGTTCGGTGTGTGTGTGTGCGTGCATGCACCCTAGACCTGAGAGAGAGAGAGAGAGAGAGAGAGAGAGCGTCGGGTTTCTCCAAGTCACCTTCAATTTGTGGCCCCCGAGCGAAATCAAGTTACTGTAACCTCCCTTTCGGTAGGCCTATAGGGAACCCGATCCAGTTGGGAAGACACCTGGACACTGAAGCCACAGGCCTGAGGTTAGGTTCTGTAACCAAGTAGCGGAATCAGTCAACTCAGCATTTCCAATCAGTTTAATTAGCGGCATCTAATGCGAACAACAGACACACACACACACAGACAGGGCCGCTGACAGCTTTGGCTGGGCCTAGGACAAAGTCATCTGAAAGGGCCCCCCCTACCTAATACATTCAATGTAATGAGGACCCAATTATGGGCCTCCCATCTCCCTGGGCCTGGGACAATTGACCCATGTGTCCCCCCCTTGTCAGCTTCCCTGCACACAGACATCCCTGGACTGGTGATCTGGGGTACAGGGAATTTCATGGTGGACTGATTGGTCCTCAGACGTGGTCATTAGAGACGTATAGGCTGTCCCACAATTTAAGAGGAGGTCACGCAAATATGCCCTGTCGTTTGTTATTCTCAATCCAGCCCTTCACACAGAAGCAAAAACAAATTGCTTGCACTGGGGAGAAACAAATATTCCGCAAAAATTTAGTTTGATATCCACCCAAACTGCACTCTTCTGGGGGTTTACTCTTTATTTCGCTTTTGCTCGAATTTGTGCTGTTTTGGTGCCGTTTTGGCGGCTTTCTGGTCCCATCATCGGAATGGTGTCGTCAGCGTTTTGGGATATTTTAGAAGACGTAAATGGGTCACAGGGTTAGCTGTGGCCCATGCAGGAGAAAGAGATAAGGCGCATTAGACACTGGATCCAGGAGTGCAGCTTTACACATTGATGCTGATACCACCACACTCAGTTTAGTGTCGCTCCCTCTGTGGTAGGGTTACGCCAGCAGCCAGCAGCACTGCTCCACTTTGCCCTTGGCTGAAGGAAGAATCTTTGGTTTGAACACTTTCTATGAAGCCCATATCTATAGCGCATTATGAGCACATTTCTAACAAATTATAATGCATATTATAATTACTTACAACGTATTACGACTACACCCATGATGTTTCATGATGTTTTTTGTTATGCTTATGTTATGCTTTATAAATCCAAGGGTGCTATGAGTGCTCGTGACTGGATGTAAACTACAGACTGCCTAATGGGGCTTATAGTACATTGCGATGCATTATAGATGTGCATTATACAGTGCATTATAGATGCATCCATATGAACTTCACTTTACTTGGAGCACACATTGACGACTTAAGATCTCAAATGGAGCATTATAGCATCTTATGAGCCCTTATGACTGTTTATCATCCAGGTCTGTGCATAGAGGGGTATAGGGGTATAGATACTCATAATGTACTATAAGCCCCATCAGGCAGCCTGTAGCTTATATACAGTCAGGACCACTCATGACACCTTTGGATTTATAAAGCATTATAAAGCACTGTTAATATGAAGCATCATGAAGCATTATGAGTGTAGTCATAATATGTTGTAAGTAATTATAATGCGCATTATAATTTCTTATAAATGCGCTTATAATGCGCTATAGATATGGCTTTAAGTAAAGTGTTACCGAATCTTTTTTAACCTCCAGACTCAGAGCCAGATGCAGAGCTACAGGGAGGGTGAGCAGGGCACGTGCCCCTGGGCCCAGGGCCCTCCCGTATTGGTGGTGGGGGTCCTATTGCGAGCTTGGCAAGCTGTATAGGGTGCCCTATAAGTGTCTTGCCCTGGGGCCCTGTGTGCTATTGTTCCGCCACTGCTCAGATCCTTTTGGACAGTCCTCCACTAAGAGTGTAGGGTGGTGTCAAACTCAGATCCACAGTGGGCCAAAAACCCAAAATCAGGGCCGAAGTCGTGGACCTCAACACTCAATACTTAAGGGGACCTGGTCAGTGTTTTGCCCTGGGGCCCTGTATTGTTCCATAACTGATTCTGTGCCATCTGTTTTCATACCCTCCCTCACAGATATGGGGTGCAAGTTCCAATATGCGACCTTGCGTCCTCCACTCGTGCTTGTGGCCTTGCCCCGCTTCCTGGCCCCTCCTCCATGGAGAAAACAATAAAGTTTCCCTGCTGTCAGCCGAGCCACAACAATTTTTGGGGGACTATTCTTCATGTATCATCTAGTTTGCAAATGAGAAAATGTCATTACAATTGAGCTTTTGCGAGATATTGAAATATACCGGTAATGCTGTTGTTAGTGATGTCATCACAACGTATTACTTCCTGGTACGAGGCCACAAGCACAAGTGGAGGATGCAAGGTCGCATATTGGAACGTCCCCTGAGTTGTACCCGTGGCCTCCCTCTGGCGCACTCAGACAGGGCACATGCATCACAAACTTTTTGAGCAATATGCCATCTAGTGGCCGACTGAGTGCAGAGCAGAACAGGACAGGTGGGGTTTTATTTGCTGTCCACCCAGACAGTACACATCCCCACGACTTCCTTCCCCTTTGAGAATGGATCAGGGTTGCCAGATGTCACTGACGAGTTCCAGAACAAATAAAATGCCCAAAAAACGCCTGGAGGCACTAAACCCCTCCCAGCTTGAACTGAATTATATTATATTAATTTGAATGTCCATGAATGTACAGAAAAAAAAATTCCAATAACTTTTTTCTTTCTTTTTCTCCATTTTACATAGCCCAGTTGGGTGGGAAATCACCTTATTTGGCAACACTGGATGGAACGTATAGCATAGGCATAAGTATACATGTAAATACCTGCAGCATTTCATCAGTTGTGCACAGTGCTTGTTAATGTGCTGTTTTTATTTGTCTTCTTTTATCTTTATTTGATGGATTGCTTTTTATTTGTAGTTATTAAGTAGTGCTGATACAGTTCAGTTTTTCAAAGTTAAATTCAAAGTTTAAATAAAATGTTTTTTTTTGTTGTCACCTATGGTAAGAAAAGTAGTTGGATGAAATAGGCCTATATATATATTATTAATAATAATTATTAATTAAGTGAAAATGTATTGTACTGGTGTTATTGTATTTTGTAGTGTGATGTGTCTTGTTTTTTTTTCAGAAACCACAATAAATTATAACAAGATATGAAGAGATTGACAAAGATAAATAAAGAAAACGAAACTTTATTCTTCTCTCATTGTCCATTAATTCCCGAAAAGTGCAGAGATTTTTCCAAGTACCAAAACCTTATACTCGGGACACGAGACACAACCACATTACATTTACAGTCATCAGTTTGGACAGAGTGCAACATGGGAAAAAAGGACAATTCTGCAGGCATGTCTAAAGCACATGTAACTGTATAAAAATCAGTTTTCTGAGATGTGTGATGAAAAAGGAGGTCGTGGGCAGTTTTGTTCCTTTAAAGCAAGACGCAAGTTGAGGATTGATCGACATTTAATGCTTCATCATGGCAGAGAACTCTGCGGGAGCCAAAGAAGAGAGAGAGAGAGAGAGAAGTTACTCAAAAGGCCAAAGGTCAACAGTCACAGTCAACAGTTCAACAGTTATTTCAATTTGATTATAGCAAAGACAATCCAAGTCAAACATACATGTTTCAAGACAAAATGTTATGAGCTAAGCACGCTGACACTGTCATGTATGTGGGATAGCAGGCTGTATGTACACAGTACTAGTAGAAGTTGCAGAAGAGGTACACTGCGGGTTGCTTATAAATAACTTGGCCATGCTAATGCTGTGCGTTAGCCGCCGCCGCTGCCGCTGCTACTGCTGCCACAGCTATCCTTTTAAAGCTGTGTGACTTTCCACTAGTTGTTTTGTATTGGACTGCCGCTACAGGTCAGCTTACCACGTCTTGTGACTGCGATTAGCCAGTTGGATGTGAACGTGTTTATGTTTCTGTATTTCTGATGATGGCTGAATAGAATTTCATTTAATCTTTGTTTCTGGTGTGTGAACTAACTGTTTTGGCAACTATTTCTGACTTCTGATGTCTTTTCACCATAGACCTAAGCACTGAATAGTTTAACTTACTTGTGTATAGTGGACCATCTTTACAACTTTTAGGTCAACAATGTTATATAGCTTAATTTTGGAGAAGTAGCCTAATTGTATCTCACCATCAACTCCGATCTTGCCATCACCATCACTGTCGCCTGCCTTCAGGAATTTCTTGGTCTCAGCATCGGTCAAGGCCCTAGCACCAGCCTTGAAGTTCTGCAGGAAAAGTCTGAGAAGCAGATAAATAGTTTTTTGGTTAAGCCATGATGGGAAACACAAAAGATACGTGTTAATGCAAAGTTTAAAAATGCAGTGTTAATTCAACACTTAGAGAGGGGCCAAATAGCCTAATACTAGAAGATGTTAAATTGACTCTCTAAGGGATGAATTAAGACGCCATCACTCCATCGTTTACTGTGTGCTTACTTCAATTCCTCCTCCTCAATGAAGCCGCTCTTGTCCTGGTCAATGATTTCAAAGGCCTTCTTGTGATCGGCTGCCGACTTGCCGGAAAGACCAACCTTGGCGAAGAAGTCCTTGTGACAGAAGGAGTCGGCGGCTATGCGGCAAAGACACAAAAGAAGAATGTTTTCATTAGTGATGTTAAGATGTTTACATATTGAGTTCAGGGCTCACTTCAATGTGGCTGCCATGGTGACATAAATGAGAGAAAAAGTCATTTAGATCTGGCAAATACATGGTAAATGTTTGCCAGTTAATTTCACACTCAGTAACGGTTGCAGTGGAAAACGTACTGCAAAGCCTGGCAAAAATGTGAAAACCTACAAATAAATAAATCATTAAAAATCAACATGAGAGCAAATGCTGACTATTAAATAGCAGGTAAAAAAATGTGTAATACAATATATTACACATTGGTGTCTGATGTAGGTCAAAATAGTTGACACTAGCTGACATTATGTGTATTTTTGGTGTCAGGGGTTACAAGGGTGTCTTCTCATGACTAACTCGTTGTTCTTAGTGTCCTTCGTGATAATAGGCCAGGGGTGTGCCATAAATGGTTTTCATACCTGAGCATGCCTTCAGGGCTGCATCAATGTCAGCAGCAGCACAGAGCGACGCAAGAGCCATTTCTGGGAAGACATGAAAAGACAGTTAGTCTAGGTCAGATGAAATGACATCCACAAAGTGGGCAATAACAAAAGATATTAATGCAAGAAATAATGCAAGTAAGGCTGTGGGCACTGGGGAGTTTGGTAACGCGGGGCCAACGCATCACTTTTTTGTCACATTTGTTTCTCTCTCTCTCTCTTCACTAAGCACCATGGGTCCATTCAGATCAAGTAGCCTACGTGTCTGAATGAGAAGTAATCTGTAAACGTTTAGAAACTCTTCCTAATTATCCAAAATGACCATTGCTAGTGATTCAATTCCAGCTGTCCTTCCGTTTATCATTAGTCCAACTTTGTTGCCAGGTAATCGCCATCAAGTGAAGTGGTTGGTATGCTATAGCGTCCTTTAAATCTCCCTCCTCTGGAGCTGTAGTCCAATGCCAGTCGAAAGGAGTGCGGTTCTCGCAGACTTCTATTTGGTGCCATATTATGTGCCTCCATTCGAATGAGCAATTCAAATTGTTTTATTTTTAAAAAAAAAGTTTCGCCCGACCAAACTTGCCACCGCGGTGCTCTCCTCCTCCAGTGCAAGAGACTCACCTCAAGGTGGTCTTGAGGTGCTAGGGTGGGATCTCAACAAGCTCGGATGAATCTGCCAACTGCAGTAGCCGCCACTCACGACCTGTGGATCTTATATACCTCCTCTCTCACCCCGAAATATGAAGCTTAATGAAATGGATACCGCATGCAAAGCAGTTGGTTGAAAAATGTATCCAGTAGCCAGGCCGATCTATTTATAAGCACATAAATGAAGATGCATAAAAGGTACGTGTAGGAAAAAAGTCTTTAATATTCAATCGAGCTAATTTTACATGTTGCTGATCTGTGTGAAAAAAACGAATGGGGTTGGCGACGCAAAATTCGAACTTTGATGCTGAGGAAGGACGCTAGCAGGGATGCTGGTAAGGTCATAGCAATGTTTTTTTTTGCAGAGGAGCAGTTTCAGATGGATTAGGATTCTACAAGTCAGGACCTCTGGCCATGTCAAATGAGGACTCCCCTTCGCCAATTTTGGGCGACTTTTCTTCTGGTATGGTATACAGGTGCAATATGCACAAAAAGATGGCCAAATAGTGACATGTGGATATGAACCGATGTATTGTGAAACGTTTCTCGGATTTCAATATGGAACTGTACAAAGTGTATGATGTAACCATGGTCATATTGGTCAAGATTTGTGGGTTTCTGAATTAGCTCGCATGAAAGTGAATGTTTCATTTTCATTGTTTTTATAGACAACGACGAAACTACTTCAGTATGAGCTGATGTATTTTTGGAGTGTGAGGAATGGCGCGCGCCTTGACGCATTGTTCTCTGCTTTGCGCATACTTTACGCAGACTCAGCATGCAGTCTCTAATGATGCTCTGTCGTTATTTCAGTGTTTTGTTTATAGCTTTGCATCTGGGCTATTCTATGTAACGTTCCCCGGCATCTCTAAGCCAATACAGTGCGTCGTGGAGATCGTTATTTTGAACCCTTCCACAACCATCTATTGTTTACCATTTGTGTACCCGATTTTTTTTTTTGTAGTCAGGTCCTGAGGATGGGTGTCTAGGGTTGGCATTTCGTGCATTCAATTAGGAAGTGGTGGATGGTTGTGTTTTGGAGCTTTCTCACCTCTCATTAGCCGGCTGGTGTCTATTATGGCTAGGGGGCTATTTCTGAAAGTGATGCACACCGATAGCTACATCCTCATTAAAATGTACAGACAAGCTGCTAGGAGTTCCCCTGTTAACTCCAGGTCTACCCCGACTCATCTATGCTTATTTACAGCCCTGGCGTCTCGCTAGCCTACTAAGCTATCCTGTGATTACTGTTGTATAAATATAACAAAATGGTATAATCTGATAAAAGCAACCAAACTTATAATCAAACATATCTAAGAGTGTGAGTTCAGACTATGTATTTGTTCTGTTGTTGTCTGGGTAGCCTATGTATGAGAAAGTTAAGACATTGAGGTTTGCTTAAAAGTGGATAAGCTGTATATAAACTGTCATAACATAAGAAATGATAAACATATCACTATTGTTGCAGGAGGTGGCAGTATTGTGACTTTTATTTGTGCTTCTTGTTTGTACTTTTATTGTGAAACCCCAAACAAGGTGTTGAACTTTTTAAAAGCATTTTTTCTACACTTGTCATGGAATGACAAGGGCAAGGTAGAGGATGTGGTTGTCAAAACAGAACCACCAGCAAAGATTTATGACTGGTGAGCACATGCTTGTAACAGATATGGCCAAAATTGTTTTAAAATGTAAGATTTCTGAGGAGTGCGCTTTTCCACTTGTGCCAAAGATTTTTTTTTATTTTTTATTTTTTTACATTACTCATCAAATTGCCAAGTTTGCCTTTTTGTGTTTGACTTGTCATGTCAAGGTTATGAAATTATAAACCCACAATAGTTTACATCTACTTGAAAACCTATCAGATATTTCATTGTACGGTTGTAGTTTAAGAAATTGATCAGGTAACCTTTCCAGTGTTATGCAATGGCCACAGCTGTCCAAAGCCATCCTGTATGAGTGAGATGTGACTCCTAAAGCAATGTCCAACCACCAGAGCTCTTCTTGGGAAGAACGGATCTTGCTTGAGTGGTTTGCAAATAAGGCCAATGCACATGAGAACACATACAAACTAATTCTTCAATGTTTTATTTGCAAACTCTAATTCTTTTCTTCTGATCTTTGTATGGCTGTGGAACTATGCAACTTGTCACAGTGGACATTAATCCGCAGAAGGATTTAAAGGTACAGTACAGTCATTTTTTTTAGAAGTTTACTTTCAGAACTTATACTGCCCATTTACAAATGCTATCTTTTTACGTGTATTTACCACCACCATCAATGTCAAAGTATTCATTATGACATGGAAATATACACTTTTCATACATGAATAGGTGATCTTCTCCATGTCCGCCATTTTGAATGATCAGTCATTGACAGCTTTGGCTGCAACACTTTCTGCACTTTGGTTAGACGACCAGTAAATATTCTTTTAGCACTTACAAAAAAATCATGAAAGGGTCCAATTTGTGAAAAGGCAGTAAACATCTTGAAAATAAACAACTAAAATTACACACACACTGCCTTTAAAGAAATATTTATTTTATGACACGTGTCAAACGATTATGTGCTCTGTTGCAAACTAGCTGCTTGGTTTTTCCCAGAAGCCTCATGTACCCCAAGGCTAGTCTTATTACGTTGCTCAGGCATTGACATCCCTGCCGACTCGACTCCTGACAGCTGCGTCCAAGAGTGGAAAAATGTATTTATATCCTGTAAATATACTATGTGCTCCTTCTCTCTCTCCCTTTACTCCCTCTCTCTCTCTCTCTCCCGTATATATACTATGTGCTCCTTCTCTCTCCCTATACTCTCTCTCATTCTCGTTCTCTCTCGCTCCGTAACACACATACAGCAGCATGGCCTGGATTCTGCCCGTCTCACCCCACCACCGGCCGGCGGGGATCTGGTTAAAATGGTAATCCATCTTACTTAATTATAGTCTTCTGAAACCCTAGCACCAGTGTGGCTCAGTTCCTGCCTAGCACGGCATCTCTAATTGAGTAGGGGGCATGGCATCTTCGTGCCCCCCCAGCCCGCCCTGATAACTCCCCCCCCCTCCTCCAGCCCTCCCTCCTGGTAACCCCCCCACCCCTCGCCCTCCCTCCATCCAAAGGATTGAGTGTGCATGGCCAGCATTCTCTTCGCATGCTAGGGGGGTGAGGGTTGGCCGTTGAGCAGAGGGGGGGCAGTTCAGCAATCCCCTCCTATCAGTTATTGCCAACAGGTGCTTTCTCGGCCCCCACCCCACCCGCTATCGTCACTCCAGGCACCCACCACCCACCACCCGCTCCTCTTTCCTCATAGCCCTGGTACAATGTAGTCTAATTGTTAATGGGGTACTGTCTGACTCCCCTGGTCTGGCTGCATGAGGGGTTGCCAAAATAGTGTGTGTACCCATTTTTTTGTCTTTTGTTTTGGTTTTTGTGCCGATTAAAAATGTTGGAAATTAAACCGTTAAATTCTGAGACATTTTGTGAAGGTTTTCTTTGTGTATTTGTGTGTGTGTGTGTGTGTGTGTGTGTGTGTGTGTGTGTGTGTGTGTGTGTGTGTGTGTGTGTGTGTGTGACCAATAAAAACAGTTGAACCAAGGCATTTATTCCAAATGTTGATTTATTTCATTTCTGAAAAGTGCAAAAGAGATTGAATAATTGCACTGGTGTGTGGTTGTGAACATACAACATAATTACACAACATGACAAAATGAACAGGTGTTGAGACCTCGCACATAACCTTGCAAGAGTTGGCAGGGTATTCATAAATAAATATATAAAAAAGACAATATCAGCTATTTTTGAGCCAGGTAGTCTACAACAGCAGAAGTCTTGTTCCAAGAACTTTGTGGTTCCATGAAAACTTAGGCCTTCACAAGGAGAGCAAACTCTGTGGAAATAATAAAAAAAATGATATGAAGATTCATCTTCTAAATAAAAATGATTTTACAGTGTTGGGTTACTAGTCATATCGATATTATTTCCAGATGTAGATCAGATTGGATGGCTATGTATCGCAATAAGGTCTACATTGTATGCATGCTTCAACAATTTGATATCCTTAATGTTTGGAGTTTATTTAAAGAACTTGTGTGTTATACTTATACAAATGTACAATACCATGATACTCTTTTGGAGAGAGAGAGAGAGAGAGAGAGAGAGAGAGAGAGAGAGCACTTGTATCACATTATTAATAATGACTGATTTAAAAAACCAACAGATTGAGATCAGCTGTCATCTTTATAGTAATAATACACTGTATAAATGTTAGTGCCCTCTTGCCAGCAGCTTTGTTTTAAAAAAGACTGAATCGAGTTGTCTTTTACTGCTTGGGAAATGATTACCATTACTTAGTCAATGAGATCAATGTTCAGGTATCTAAGTCGTTGTGATACTGATATGAATACGTTATTGAGTAGCAACACAGTAGGAAATGTGGTGTCAATTCAACACTTGAGAGTTGATTTAACATCTTCAAGCGTGTATTTTTTCTCGAGTACCCTCTAAGTGTTGAATTAACACTACTTTTTCTTTACTATATAGGCTAGCCATGAAATAAAAGTGCCATTTCTCACCGTCAACTCCGATCTTGCCATCACCATCACTGTCTCCTGCTGCAAGGAAAGCCTTGGTCTCAGCATCAGTCAGAGCTCTGGCACCAGCCTTGAAGGTCTGCAGGAACAGCCTGGGGAGAAAAAAAAGAATTAATGAGTGAAGACATCACATAGGATTTGTGCCAGATATTAGCAGTCGCCAATACCAGTCTACAATACAGTGTTGTTTAGTAGTCTACTGTGTAATTATGTCATCAGTATGATCTATATTCTCAAGGGTATTCTTTCATATCATGAAGGATCGGTTACTTGACCTCCAGGCTTTTTAAATCAATCATCATAAACAATATTGTGCTGCTGTTCTCCTCAGGTCTGTCAACGCCACCATATTATTTCTTGCCCATTAGGCATTTGGAGCAGGTGGTGGCGGCTTGCAAGGGTCTTAGGTGTGTGGCATCCGATAGTGGTTACTTGGCGACTTTAAAAATGTCTTGTTGAATTGGCTGAAAAGTGATCAGAGGGGCTTGCGCTTACTTCAGCTCATCCTCCTCAATGAAGCCGCTCTTGTCCTGGTCAATGACGAAGAAGGCCTTCTTGACATCATCGGCGGACTTGGCGCTAAGACCGCACTTGGCGAAGAAGGTCTTGTAGTTGAAGGAATCGGCAGCTGTTGGCAAGGGAAGGATGGTGGTGAGCACACGCGAGTTTGTATGTCATTCACACCAGATCTTTTTTACTCAGGGCAGTAGGCCGCATAGGTGACGTCCAGATACACTAATGACTTTTTTTTCCAAATAGGCTGCATACCTTGCTGTTGCTGAACGTTAGGCTAGTTTAGTTCTTACCACTTTCACAACATGGAAATCCAGGTAGGCTACCGGATAAAAAATAGTCTGCATGTAAAGCTTCCTAGCGTTCACTTAGAAAGTATCACATAGCCTTTGCTGGACTTTGAGGAAAATTCGTGCAAGCTATTGGAAGAAATATGGCTGCGACTTCTAGATCAATATGACTGTGTTTTCTGTGGTAGCATCTCTCACCTGCGCAAGCGTCGATGGCAGCGCTGATGTCAGCGTCGGCGAGGATTCCAGCGAAGGCCATTTCGGTCAGATCTAAAGTGGGAGAACAGAACAGTTCTAGATTAGGCTATTGTGCCCACGTGTATGGGGGGGAAATGTACATTCATGTAAACAGACAGGCAAAGCAGAGACATCCTTGCACAATCGGATTGGATTTGACCCTATAAAAGGCTAGGTCACTGTCATTAGGACTCTGGACCTGCAGCCCATAGCATCCATCACACCAAAACATGCATTTGGCACTAAAGTAGGACCCTTCAAGCATCTAAAGAAGCAAGTAAGAACACTTCTCTACTGTAGACATGAAATAGGCTACGTTAGGGCTGAATTTAAATCTTCCTAACCAACGAATTAAAATATTCCTAGACAACGTTTCCTGTTGTAGCCTGTGTTCAAAACAATTGCCAGACACCTAACTCCATATCTGCTTACGACTTTTCTGTCTGAATGCTGTAGCATCACACAACCCCCTGCGTCTATTTAACAAAGTAGTAGCCCCACGTGACCCCCATTTTCATCCACTGCTTTGAGTAGAGGTCTTGGTGCGCATTCGATTCAAAGACAGGAAAAATATTTTCTGCCTTGCAGATCCAAGCCAAAAGTGAAGTCCAGAATGAGTTCCAAGTGAGAAACATCCCGAGTTCGTCCATTGAACTGTATTCCATTTAGGCTCTCCCAAAGACCCAAGAGCGCCCCATCGCATCACCGTTTTCTCTTCCTCATAAAAAAGGAGCTCCTGTTCAGCGACTCACCTTAGGCTTTGGTCTACGTCTGAGTAGCAAGGATGTGCACAGGCTGAAGATGTCCTGTGTCTGCCTGGCTTATATACTCTGTTCGAGCAGGGTGAAACAGACACCAAATGCTTAGGTTAGGTATAGTTTCCAAAAAAATGTGTCCAAGTCATATAGGCCTATTTTTATCCCGTCAAAATGGAGATGCTCGAAGTCTGCGCGTGAAACACAAGCGGGCATCTTTGGGCGTCTCTTTTCGCTCGTGCAGTCGATGTATATTGCTTACTGTCTACAATGCGATTTCTTTGTAATATGACTCCCGTGAAGTGGAACTATTTCATTAGTCCCCTATTTAACAGGATGCTAATTTGCTATTTGTCGCCATTCAGTTTATTTGGAGATCCACAACTTTTATTTTTTAGCACTTTCATTCATTTCATGGGGAATAAATAGTAAGCAATTTATCAGGAGATGTCTTTTGGGAAATCCCAAACATGGGCAGGGGATTGAGGAGGAGAAGAGGAGGAAGAGAAATATCAAATTACAGCTGCCAATCTTTCTGGATTCTTTTAAGCTCTTCTGTTGCGTTTGTAAGATGAACCCCACATGTATGTGACAGAATGCCCTCTCAGAATTTCACAAACACCCAAGCATCTAGTAAGATAAATGCCCTGGCTTTTAAGGCCATGGTAGAAAATGATCTGGGGCTAGAAATGAATTAGAGGGCATATGAGACAAATTCATTACTGCTGAATGGCAATTTTACACAGTGGTGTGTGCTTTCAGACTCAGAGTTTCTGACTGAAGGTCAGAGTTTCCTCAAGCAAAATGTGTTTTTATTGCATTGCGGAGTTATAGCTACTCAATTGTATGATTTATTTAATTTAAAACATTTTGTGATTCAAGTATTTAGCCTATATAAATACAGTATATATATATATATATATATATATATATATATATATATATATATATATATATATAGGCTAAATACTTGAATCACAAAATGTATATATACATATATATATGTTATATAATGTATGTATATATTACATTTAATGTATGTATATACAATATGTTATTTATTGAATTGCGTCATGAACGTGATCATGTGTGAAACAGTGTCTTAAAAACTTGTTTACGCATAGCTCCGAGAACTGTGAGACAGAGAGCTCTTGTGAGAGATGTGCTATTTATAACTTCCTACGTCTTTTTTGCAACAAAAAACTGCACACGCAGTGTCATAGTGAACCAAGGGTCTTTACTTAGGGTGGGTCTTCTGTTATACTTACTAGGCCAAATTGTATACCGGAATGACATCTTACAAGCAGGGCCACTGACAACTTTGACCAGGCCCGGGACAAAATCATCTAATAGGCCCCCCTTCTAAATACATTATATAATGGTATGAGAACCCATTTCTGCAACCCCCCCCTCCCGGGCCTGGGACAGCTGACCGTCTTTGTCCCCCCTGTCAGCTTCCCTGCTTACATGTAATAGGACTGCCAAGATGAGTGGTTTTTTTGCAACAAAAACTGCACACTCAGTGCAGAATCACTTTGTCAAGACAAGACAAATTATTATTCAATTGGCTACTGGAATGACATCTTACAAATGAAATGGCTCTTGCCAATACAATACAATACAATACAATAATAATATGAATAAAACACTTCCAAAACTGCACACGCAGTGTCATAGTGAACCAAGGGCCTTTATTTAGGCTGTTTCTTTTATTATGACCGTTAATTAGACTGGAATGGCATCTTACAAGTGAAATTACTCTTGCTAAAACAAGACATGACAAGTCAAATGGTATTGATCTATGTAAAACAATTCCAAAACTGCACACACATTGTCATAGTGAACCAAGGGCCTTTATGTAGGCTGTTACTTTTATTATGACCGTTAATTGTAAACTGGAATGGCATCTTACAAGTGAAATGACTCTTGCTAAAAGAAAGACAGGTTGTTATAGGTTGTTATAATCATTTATTTTAAATCGCAATGACATCTTACAAGCAAATGATTCCGCAAAGACAAAGTAGTCATTATTACTGAATACTAGGAATGACACCTTACAAGTGAAATGACTCTTGCCAAGACAAGACGGGACAAAATGGGCATTGATCTAAATAAAACACTTCCAGTTGGTGAGCTTGGAATGCTGAGACGGCAGACCTGGCCAGGCTGTCATCATCAGCATGACGAGTGCACGAGGGCTGAAAACTCTGGCGGTGCAGAAAGAGACAGTTTTGCATCAGAGACACATTCCACACAAAGGTATAGGCAAACCCCCCACACACTTGTACAGAGCATTTGGCTAACACCTGTTATTTTCTTCCACAGCAGTTGAAAAGAGAGAGAGAGAGGGGGGTTTATTTTATTTTATTTTTCTCCTTGAATTCTCGTTAAACAGTTTGCTATACAGAATGGTAATGCTTTGAGACTTCCCCATGCCCGTTTTGCCATTCGAGCAGAAAGTGATTTTTTCTTTAAAAAACTAAAATAAAAACACATCTTACACAGAGGTATATAGTGTACATATCCACAGCATTAGTTGTTGTCTGTTTTTGTTCTTGAAAAGCTTTGGATTTTGACTTTCACATAACTTGACCTGACATGACTTTTACGACTTAATGACTTAGTTTCCACATGGGTTGTTTACACTCTCCTGGGTGGTAATATCCAAAGAGTTTAGTTGTATGCAGCTCAAGAAATCCATTGGCTTACAAGTTGAGTCTTTGGGTAACATGGCTCGGATAAATGACAAGTCTTCACAGATGCTACTTTGTCTCTGATGAAGACACAGCCAAAACGTTAGTATGACACTTTACTCATTAAACTAACATTTTCAGATTCAACACCCGGAGAGGCAGTTTAACATCATCTAGAGCAGTGGTTCTCAACTGGAACAGTCTTGGGACCCACCATTTTCCACTCTCATTCTGTCGCGACCCAATATTTTTAGAGACACTCGAATGACTGGTTGCATGCTACTGTCTCGCATAAACATTCTGATTTTATCTATGACGACAGATGACACAAGTTCAATCGCCTATCAACATAAAAGTTGCAAATTGTTGCAGGAAAAGTTGGATTTTTTTTTTTTTTTAGCCAATCAATGAATTACGATTTTTTTTCTACACCACAGCTCCGCGACCCACCCATGACCCCTCCGCGACCCGCTTTTGGGTCCCGACCCATCAGTTGAGAATCACTGATCTAGAGTGTGTGCTTAAAGAGTACTCTGGGAACAAATTGACTCTAGAAGATGTTAAATTGACTCTATAGTAGGTGTTGAATTAGCACTGAAAATGTACTATGTGATCACGCTTGGCATACTCTCCTGGGCCGATCTTGTTGTCCCAGAGTGTCAGTGTTGAATTAAAGGTGCGCTGTGTAATATTTTTTGTAGTTTATTTCTAGAATTCATGCTGCTCATTCACAAATATTTTGCCGAATTCTTACCACCACCATCAAATGATTGGGGAAATTGCACTTTTCATACATGGAATGGGGGATCTTCTCCATTGTTTGCCATTTTGAATTTACAGAAATAGACATTTTTAGCTGCAAATTCTGCAGTAGACAGCACAGTTTCAATGAGTTGCTACTCTGGCCACCATCCTACAGTGCACCTTTTTTTTAAAATTTATATTTTTTTGGTCTTTTTGACTTTATTCATAATAGTACAGTGCAGAAGGTGAGGCGAGGAAGCGAGTTGGGAGAGAGAGACAGGCAAGGGTTGGCAAAGGACCCAGGCCGGGAATCGAACCCGTGTTGGCGGCATAGCAAACGAGTGTCCACAGTGCCAAAGTAGGGGCTACACAGTGCACCTTTAACACTGCATTTCTCCCCTGCTGATCATGTTTTGCGTACCTTCCCAGCCAATCTTGCCATCCCCATCCATGTCTCCGGCCTGCATGAAGGCTCGGGTCTCGGCTGCCGTCAGGGTCCTGGCTCCTTTGGAGAAGTTCTGGAGGAAGAGTCTGGACAAGCAGTCAGGTGTGTCAGATCCAGACGTGGTACGAGACGAGATTATGCTCAAAGTGTACACACTACGAAGTTTTTTATTACTTTATTTCCTAAATGTATTGTGTATGTATTCCAGTGTGTACTTTTTAAATACTTTATTTACTGAATGTTTGCTACACATTTCACAAGCAGTCAAATGTCACATCCAGATGAAGGCATCTCCTTTGGAGAAAGAGCCAAGTGTGTCAGATTCAGACGATTCACGGTCAGATCTCATACATAGTATGTATCCATTTAAGATAGATGTAGATTCTAAACGTTTTTGTTCAAGAAAGTCAAAGATGAACCACACACCGATGAGCTCCCTTTTAACCCATTGCCGTGATGTTTTTGCCTCCACTGGTGTCTGAGGAAGGGCTGTGTTGGCCCAGAAAATCACAACAATACAATCAATTAAAACGGATCTCATCGGTGTGCGGCTCATATTTGCCTTTCCAGACTAAAGCATCAGGATTAAAAGATCCACTGTGTAGTTTTCCAGCTATTTATTTCCAGAATTTATGCTGCCCATTCACAAATTGCATATTTTCATGAACATTGTACAACCACAATCAATTTCTAAATATTCATTAAAGCTTGAACATGTACAGGCCTACTTTTCTTACATGAAGAGGTGGATCCTTTCCCTTTTCCATTTTGAGTTACAGTCCTAGACATATTTGACTGAAAAACTTATATTTATTCAGTAATTATTCATGGTAAGCTCAAATGTGTTAATGGGAATCATACATTTAGGAAATTAACTAAAATTACACACTGTTTTTATTTTATTTTCAAAATGCATTTTACGTCACATTACATTCAGCAGAAGCTTTTATCCAAAGACAAGAGGAAAATTACTTAAATAAGAACTGTCTCTTACTTGGAGAGGGGAGAGCGAAGACAAAATTCGTAAATAATGAGCCTCAGTTTCTTTACCATAACAAATGCACCTTACGAAGAGCAAGGGTGCCCTCTTGTCTCCTTTTGCATTTCCCGCAAGTGTTACCTTAGTATATGATGTGACAACAATATACATTACTGGAGTTGCTTGTCACCTGTTGAACTCAAAAGAAGTTAAAGGCTCAACGAGATCCATTTTGAAAGGACAAGAATATACTCAACTGCAGCTCATCTTGCTCAATAAAGCCACTCTTATCCTGGTCCAGGATCCGAAACACCTTCTCTATCTCTGGGGGCGACTTCTTGGACAGCCCCACAGCGTTAAAAAAGGCCCTGGGACTGAACGTATCTTTCGCTGGTACCATGTAGGGGGAGAGAGAAGAGATGATAGAGGGAAGAGAAGAGAAGGAAGGAGGAGAAACAAAAAAAGATATGACAAGCACATCATGACAGGAAGAAGCCTTTCGTCAGGCGATAACAACATGATACCAACCTGATAATGTAACATGCATGTGATGTTATGGCTCAGAATAAAAGGGGAGCGAGTGCGCGAGGGGGGGAGCCAGCAACCACCACAAGCGAGCCAGCCAGCCAAACAACAGAATTCCAGCAACTTAACGCTTCGGACCCCTGACTGTTTCATTTGGCAGTCGATGGAAAAGAAAACCCAGTGTGACAGCTAGCTTTCCCCATACCTTGGCAAGCGTTGATGGCCGAGGTAATGTCAGCAGCAGCAAGGAAGTCGGTCACGGCCATCCTTATGGAAGTCGAGTCAGGAGGAAGCCAGGGAGGGAGACTTTGCAGAGAGGCTGTCAGAGACTTGACAGACTGTGAACTGGTCTTGCTGAGGATGGTGGATGGAAGCTGGGGAAAAGCTCTCCTCCATCCAACCAACCGGTGGTGGATTTAGTCATTTGGTGGGGCCAAAGCGAACCTGGTTAGGGGGCCCTTCAAATCCTCACACCTTTAACAAGGAAAGAGGACTGGGCAGATGGTCTGGAAGGTCCCTGCAGTTCAGGGAGGTTGGAAGGGCCTGAGGCAGGTGCCCACCCTTGCCTCTGTTGTGAAACCGGCCCTGCATCAAACGCCACTTGAAGCACTACATCACCAGCCGACCAGGCCCATTGTTGTCAGTCTCACCTGGGCTGCCCCTTTCTTTCTCTCTCCTTGAAGCCTCTTCAGGTTGTAACTGTAACTAGCCCTGGAGTCGACACCACCGTATTGGGATTTCTCTTGTTTGTGCTGACAGATGTAAGAAGTGTTAGTGGTAAAGACTCTTACTCATATTTATCAGGTTTATTTATTTATTCTGTGGAAGTTATATTATGATGAAATGGAATAACAGAACAGAGAAGGAATAACAGAACAATGTAATTAAAGGTGCATTGTGTAATATTTTTAGAAGTTTACTGTATTTCCAGAATTCCTGCTGCCCGTTCACTGATGTTAACTGAATACTCACCGCAACCCTCAAATTCCAAGTTTTTATTATGCCTGGGAAAATGGCATTCTTCATACATGAAAAGGGGGTTTTCCTAGAAATAGACATTTTTAGATGAAACATGTAATGTACATTAGTCATACTAATCAATATTAGTTTATTGATTTGAAAATATTCATGAAAAGATCAAATTTAGCAATAGGCAGCACTGTTTGATTGAGCAGCATAGTTGTAATACCTTCTCTGGCCACCATCCTACACAGTGCACCTTGAAATATTATAATTAGAAAAAAACAATACATTATAATTGTATTAAAGTAATGTTTTTTTAATGTTGTTCTTTCTCTCTTTCTTCTCATTCTCTTCCATGACTCTGGATTTCTGTGAGATCGAACGTGAGTTGCATGTGAATTTGACAATGGTCAATATGTCAAAGAAAAATTTAATTTTACTTTGTGAAAACAAAAAACAAACCACACATAGCATAAGCCTTGTCTCATAACAGAAAAGGAAAAACAGACAAAGAAGCCCCAAAGACAAAGTAAAAAAAAAAAGAAATCCTACTAATTCACACAGAAAAAGCTATTGTTTTGTAGTTAGTCCTGGTCGTAGAAGAAGTAGTATGAAGTCATATCCAGACACCACTCCCCGACATCCCCCCACCCACCAACCCCCCACCCCCGCTTTCCCCGACAGTTAAAACACCATTCTTATGTTAGATGGACAACAGATAGCAGGTTATATTTGGTCTGGCCAGATGTAGACACTTTTCATTCCCGTTCAGTCCTTCTAGATGTTTCCGTGTAATGATTTGGTGCGCTCCATTGAATGTTTGGCACAGTCTGCCTGCAAACATCCTGTTTTTGCGCAGCTGCCACTCGTTAAAAGAGCGGTAATTCTCCTCGCTAATTGAGCACCAAGAGTTCTTTGAGTATTGGTTATGAGGTTATCGAATGACACATTTAATTCAGAATTAACTCACTTTAATTTGGAATAAAACTTAATTCCGCTTTGAAAACATCATGTACAGACTTCACAATTCAGAATTAAATGAAAGATCAAAGTAAACTCGACGGAGCTACTTAATTCAGAATTATTAATTACGTAAACGTAGACACTGTCAAACACAGTTTCAGCACAGTCACAGCACAACCATGGCCCTTTACTACTGATGAAATACTGCCTAAACTCTGTGTATCAATTGCCTTTTAGTCAGACAGACTTGTATAACAACAGAAGGTCTTTACTGCCATCATTTTGGCCATTTTCGACCTACACACCCAGAATTCTTTCTCCCATATTGTTTTCCTATCATGTGAGTATGACATACTGTCCGAGAGATTGCATACTGTACATAATAGAGAAAGACAGATTAAAGCAAAAATGTGTGTGTGTGTTCACACGGATATGTGCATGTGCGTGGGCGCATGTGTGTGTGTGTGTGTGTGTGTTTGTGCGTTTGCGCATGTGTGTGTGTGTGGGGGGGTGCGTGTGTGTGTGTGTGTGTGTGTGTGTGTGTGTGTGTGTGTGCGACACTGTAAATGTGTGTGTGTGTATGTGTGCACGCATGTGCATGTGTGTGTGTCTGTCTGTGTGTCTGTCTGTGTGTCTGTGTGTGTGTGTTCATGCACGTGCACAGTTGAGTCCGGTGCAGGTGGCTGGGAGAGAGAGAGAGTGCAGAGCAGAGCAGAGCAGAGCGGAGAGCTGCCTGGCTGCCGCATGATGACGCCTGCGTGTGGCCGGTGAGGCCTGCTTCCTCCACAGCCTCCTTTCCTCAGGATGGACGAATACGTACCTCCAGGCCTCTGCCAGCCCCTGGGCCTGAACAACAACAAAAACATCCACATCCTCCCCCCCACAACTGGCTCTAACCCCCCTCTCTCCTCTCCTCTCCCCATATCTCCCCAGCCCCAATCCTAACCGCTTCTTCTCACCACAATCACACACACTACGACACACAATGGTTCCCAAACTGGGGGTCGCGGAGGTACTTCATCGGGGTTGTGGAGAGAAGGGACAGTTTGCATAAAACCTTGAACATATGCTTTCCGATAATGTAAGCGTTCCATAAGTTGTTAGAAATGGCATTCCCTTACATGATTAGTAATACATGTATTCCCTTTTCCTGTGATTTTTACATTAAATCATCTACATCCACCCCACCCCCCCCCCCCCCAAAACCCAAACCCATCTCCTCTTCCTCTCCTTCCCCATCCCCAACTGCCCCTCAGTACACACACGCACGCACACACACGCACACACACACACACACACACACACACACACACACACACACACACACACACACACACACACACACACACACACACACACACACACACACACACACACACACACACACACACCACGCTGCCGCCACCACCGCCACCACTACCTGCCCCTATGGCCTTGTCCCCCTCTCCCGCTGACGCTTGTTTGCAGGAAGGCCAGGCTTCCTGTGTGATGGACAGTGTTGAGGTGGGCGGAGGGACAGCAGAAAAGGAAAGGAGAGGAGAGGAGAGGAGAAGAGAGGAGAGGAGAGGAGAGGAGAGGAGAGGAGAGGAGAGGAGAGGAGAGGAGAGGAGAGGAGAGGAAAGGAACAGGGGGGAGCAGACCTAGAGCACTTGTTGGTTCAGATGTACAGTTTTTTTTTTTTTTCGGGGGGGGGGGTTGCAGGGGGAATCTTGCTGTATCCCTCATTGTCTAGTCTTTGTAGTGTGGTCTAGTCGTCGTTACGACTTTGCTCTTATGTTGTCTCGTCTACTGTAGTGCTCAGCGCTACTCGCCTTTTTTATGTTGTCTAATCTACCACAGTGCTCGTCGCGACTGGCCTTTAAAAAGCGTATTTTAGTGAAGTCAGGTTCCTTTTTTTCCCTTCAGTACAGCTTTGGAGCCTGTTGAAATGGAGATCCTGAGAAGTCCATTGAAGATGTGGCACTGGAGGAGACTGGACATGAGAATCAAGCTGGGAGGACCTGACGTGTGGAAAGAAGACCAAGGCTTGGAGTGTTGGGGTGAGTGGGGTTCTTCAGATGAATCCTCTTTGGGGCTTTGACAGCATTCATTTAATAAGTTGGTTACACCTTTTGTCAGGAGTTTACGACAGTGTTTTACCAGTCAGTTTTTTCAAAGTCAAAAAGCAGCACCAATGACTTAAGGAGTGTTGCCCCGGAAAATGGACTTCATAACACTTTTAACATCTTTGATGATTTTTATCAGAATACATGTATTTGTCAGTCTTCATTGTTACAGGTGTTTCTGTATCACACTGTATTTTAACAACTCCAGAAAGATACAGGTACCCAAATGCTAGGGAAGCTGACAGGGGTGGACAAAGGGGACAGTTGTCTCGGGCCCTCGAAGAGATAGGGCCCAAAATTGAGTTTTCTTTACATTGTATGTATTAGATGGGGGGCCATTTCAGATAACTTTGCCCTGGGCCCAGCAAAAGCTGTTAGCGGCCATGCGGGCACCTCTTAAGCAACTGTGATAAAATGTAGTGTAAAATAATATGTAGTGAATGGCACTGTGAAATTAATTGTTACCCTTTTTTGTTTCCTTTCTTGTTAGAACTAACCCTATAACTCTAACCCTAATTCTGAACAGTTTGCTGGTGCCATGTCAATGAGATGGTGCCGGTAAGACAAGCGACGCACCCCTAACCCACACTTCTACATGTGTATATGC